>NC_054702.1:22893187-23115687 GCF_016097555.1 Gigantopelta aegis
ACATCTTTAAGTATATCCGTGTAATGCATTTTTAATCCACTCCTCAATACACTGTTTATCACAGTACATGGCATACACTTATGCTAACAGAGAGAAAAATGCAATTGAAACATCCGATTCTGAATGGGATCATATTATTATAGTGTTAACGTTCCAAGACGGTCGGTAATGGAGGGGGCGCTAATATACAACGTTTGTATAAGCTGAATGGGTCGTGTTTTATGATATTCATTACTGCTTGATGCTCTGGCCCTAATATCTGACCACTTAAAGAATTTGAGAACTGATTTACAGAGTGCGACTGAAACCGGATACGCACACTTGCGTTTGAACTCTAAACGTGATAAAAACCAGAAGCAATTCTGAAGGGGAGAAAACGAAACAAAACAAAGACCCTGTGTGCCACATTGTACGTCCATGTATGTTTCTGCTATGATACAATATAAGTGTATGGGTTTTAACAGGTTATTTCGATATAAAAACCAGAAGTAATATATTGTTCACACACACACACACACACACACACACACACACACACACACACACACGCACACCTCCCCCATGATTAACCCCCAAGTTGGAATTACTTGTATGAAAATTTATAATATATTCCGTCAATGAAATCACGTCTTAGTACAATGTTTGGCACCAACATTTCAAATGCAATCTGACTCCATAGTTTGTAAGTTTGCGGCGGGGGCGGCGGCGGGACGGCTGCGGTAAGTGGCGCGCGGCAAGACCGATGGGATGTCGCGGCGGGACGGACGGGGCGGCTGCACGGAGTGGGGACGACGCAATGGCGCGGGTGGGACGGCGCGGGCGGGACGGCGGGGGCGGGTCGTGGCGGAGGCGGCGATCAGCAAACACACATAAGATTGCTTTTGAAAACTGGGACGTCAGCAAGAGAAGCGAGTGTCGTGACATATACAGCAAGAGCGCTCTTTTGTGTTTCCACACTATCATTATCTAACAGTCAGAGTAGAAAACACCGATGTCATTCACGTCTATATAAAGAGCCCCACGGGACACCCTTCTTCATTTATCGCCGGATCCGTCGTCGTGACACTTCATCTCAAGCCTATGCCTTTCGGGTTCTGATCATCATCATGAACTACACACTGTACGTTCCCGACACAGAGAAATGGACTCGCTATTATCAGTTGCAAGCTCAAGGTAAATGTATGATATCTCCTCGGACGGGTGAAAGGATGGACTTGGATAGCTTCTTGGAACTGTACGACAAAGATTACAAGAATGACAAGAAGATGAAGACCGAAGAGTCACACAACATCAACATTTACCTGTGAACTTAAATTCGTTAACTTGTGTAAAACAAAAAGAAAAAACCAGAATGAAATGTTTTATTAACAACGCACTCAACACATGTTATTGACGGTTATATAGCGTCAGACATATGGTTAAGGACTACACAGATATTGAGAGACGAAACCCGCTGTCACCACTTCATGGGCTACTCTTTTCGATTAGCAGCAAGGGATCTTTTATATGCGCCATCCCACAGACAGGGTAGTACATACCACGGCCTTTGATATGCCAGTCGTGGTGCACTGGCTGGGAAGAGAAATAGCCCAATGGGCCCACCGACGGGGGTCGATCCCAGACCGACCGCGCATCGAGCGAGCGCTTTACCACTGGGCTACGTTCCGCCCCTTTAACTTGTGTATGTCTTACATTTGATGCCTTAAACTCTACCTAATTCTAGCTTCTAATCGTATCCAGTATAGTTTTCAGTGTGAAGGATCGATGCACGCGTGATATGAACATGGGTGGGTGGGGAGGTCTGGGACGTAGCTTCACTTGAGGGCATAGTATGTGTCTTGTTATAAAGTGGTCATACTGGCAGCAGCAGCTGCTGCTTTACTCTAACCCTAAAACAGAGCTAACTATTTCGGAACTTTAGGGGAACGGGAAGTACTAAAACACGGAAAATAAAGAACTATATAAATACAGCACAAACTTTCCATGAGTTGCCCCCACCAACGGGCCATGTCTATTTAAGGACAGAACCGGGAAAAAATCCATTAAGGGGGGGGGGGGGGGGGGGGACTCAATAACAAACGTTCTCGAAGGGATCTCTCGGATTCTCGAATGTAAAATTTGTTTTAGAAAAATAGAATAAAAATATAGGTGGAGATGGCTGCGGCGTGCTCCTTGGCTATGACGTGGCTTGAAGTTTGAAGGTCTTGACAATAAACCACCCTCATTGTCTTACCGTCAATTTGCCATAGTTGATCACATCATATTACATTTTTAAAAAAACAGAGAGACACCGGCCTCGGTGGTGTCGTGGTTAAGCCATCGGACATAAGGCTGTTATGTACTGGGTTCGCAGCCTGGTACCGGCTCCACCCCAGAGCGAGTTTTAACGACTCTGTGGGTAACTCATTGGGTAGATGTAAGACTAAGTATTACACCGATTTCTCTCTCACTAACAACTAACCACTAACCCACTGTCCTGGACAGACAGCCCAGATAGCTGGGGTGTGTGTGTGCTTGAACCTTAATTGGATATAAGCACAAGAAAACGAAAGTGGCATAGCATTATTCACCATTTAGGCAATTGGGCTAATGAACGTTCCCGATGCCACCCCCAATCCCCAGTCCCATCACCCGTTAAGTACAGCTCTGTGGCCCATTTCACAAAACATCGTAAATTTACGTCTGACTAGTTGTTATACCGGCCATACGTTTACACGTGTTTGGCGTCTATTTCACGCAGAAACTTACATCATTACAGAAGATGGAACATTTTAATGACATGAGAAATTGAAATATGTGTATTTCAAACTATATTAGTTTTACTATTAGTAGTAATAAGAATTGTGGTTTAGTCGTAAATTTACGTTTACTTGCAAACCTAGGCTTACGATGTTTTGTGAAATTGGGCCCTGAAGTCCATATACTTCTAATTTGATAAAAATCTCAAAACTATAATATTAATACTCTTCCAATTCGTTTGTGTTACTCATTTTTACATATTTTCAGATTTTCTCAAAATGATGAAAGCAGTGATTGTCGCCCTTGTTGTTTGTCTGTGCGTTTCGAGCGTTACGCCAATGTTTATGCCATACAGATACAGACCGGTCTTGTACGGAGGATTCGGCAAGATGGGATACGGCATGGGCATGGGATACGGCATGGGCATGGGATACGGCATGGGCATGGGATACGGCATGGGCATGAGATACGGCATGGGTTTCGGCGGATTCGGAAAGATGGGAATCGGCATGGGCATGGGTTACATGGGTTATGGCGGATTTGGAAAGATGGGATTCGGATACGGCTATGCTGGATAGAGTAAGTAAAATTATGTATCAGCTTTCATTGGAGTTGAGGAGCGGGACGTAGCCCAGTGGTAAAGCGCTCGCTTGATGCGCGGTCGGTTTGGGATCGATCCCCGTCGGTGGGCCCATTAGGCTATTTCTCGTTCCAGCTAGTCCAGCACGACTGGTATATCAAAGGCCGTGGTATGTGCTAGCCTGCCTGTGGGATGGTGCATATAAAATATCCCTTGCTACTAATGGAAAAATGTAGCGGGTTTTCTCTCTAAGACTATATTTCAAAATACCAAATGGTTGACATCCAATAGCCGATGATTAATACATTAATGTGCTTTAGTGGTGTTGTTAAACAAAACAAACTTTAACTTTTAACTTTTATTGGAGTTGCCGGGATTTTATATTGGGGGGCACCCACTTTGAAGGGGTCAGAATGCGTGTATTTTTCTTGTTCCAACTAGTGCACCACAAAGGCCGTGGTATGTGCTTTCCTGTATGTTGGAAAGTGCATATAAAAGATCCCTTTCTGCATTAGGACAAATGAAGCGGGTTTCCTCTGATGACTACTTGTCATAATTACCAAAGGTTTGACATCCAATAGCTGATGATTAATTAATCAATGTGCTCTAGTGCTCTGAAAATATATTTTAAAAAAGGAGTAGGGAGGGGTTTCCACCCCTGAAACCCTCTCCCTGCACACGCGCCTGGCCCTGCAGCATCGTCGACGAGTCGTATCATGGGGCAATACGCATACAAGGTGGTAAGGGGAATGGAGAGTTGGGTGGGGGTGGGTACAGTTTTCACATGCTTCCTTCAGAGATCTGTTGAGGCACATCTGTTATGGACATTACGTCAGGGAGGTCTTTCTACCCAAGACGGGGGGTCACAATT
Organism: Gigantopelta aegis; assembly: GCF_016097555.1. Taxonomy (NCBI): domain Eukaryota; kingdom Metazoa; phylum Mollusca; class Gastropoda; order Neomphalida; family Peltospiridae; genus Gigantopelta; species Gigantopelta aegis. The sequence continues at coordinate 22,897,378 of NC_054702.1, forward strand.
CAGGAACTTCCTTTGTATCCCTTCACTTTTGCATTTACCATAGTTTTTCGTGCTGGGGTGTTGTTAAACATTCATTCATTCATTCATTCATTTGTATCTTAAAGGATCGATATGTGACTGAAAGCTCGATGGTAGAACCTCGCTTTGAATTATTTCCTGTAGCATTTTTAAAGATGAATAAACGATTGGTATGTCAAAAGCCATGGTATATGCTATCGTGCCTATTTATCACCTAAATTTTTATATTCATACTTTTTTTCTTTTTGTTTAAACAATACATGTAATGTCGGATACAGTAATATAAAGTTATAATTTATTTTGTTCAATGACATCTCTAGACCACATTGGTTATTGGATGTGAAACATTTGGTAATTTTAAGATGAAAGCCGCTACATTTTTCCATTTGCAACAAGGGATATGCACTTTCCCACAGACAGAACAGCACATACCACGATGTTTGATATACCAGTAGCGGGACAGTAGAGAGAGACAGACAGTAGAGACAGACAGACACAGAGAGAGAGAGAGAGAGAGAGAGAGAGAGAGAGAGAGAGAGAGAGAGAGAGAGAGAGAGAGAGAGAGAGAGAGAGAGAGAGAGAGATATATATATATATATATATAACAGTACAATACAATATTTATTTATTTATTTCCAGGTTGATGTACTAAGCTGAAAGACCAGAACGCACTGTCAAACGAATACCACGGTTGTCACATATAATGAATAGTAAAAGCTTGTAATAAATATGTTGTTTAACAACAAATTGTTATTTATTTGTTAATTTGTGAACGTGCTTGTTTGTTAGTTCTGCTTATTCGACTCACCGAATATTTTAAAGGGGTTCGCTTTTGTAAGAAACTAGAACACACTACATTTCCTTTATCTTCTTTGCCAGTGCCCCACGACTGGTACATCAAATGCCGTGGTATGTGCTATCCTGTATATGGGATGGTGAATATAAAAGATCCCTTGCTGCTAATCGAAAAGAGTAGCCCATGAAGTGGCGACAACGGGTTTCCTTCCTTAGTATCTGTGTGGTCCTTAACCAAATGTCCGACGCCATATAACCGTAATTAACTGTGTTGAGTGCGTCGTTAAATAAATCATTTCCTTTCTTTCCTTTGTCGAGTCAGGCGGGGCATACCTGGTAAAGCACTCGATTGATGCGCGATCGGTCTAAGATCGATTCCCGTCGGTGGGCCCATTGGGCTATTTCTCGTTCCAGCCAGTGCCCCACGACTGGTATATCAAACTCCGTGGTATGTGCTATCCTGTCTGTGGGATGGTGCATATAAAAAATCCCTTGCTACTAATGTAATAGACGATGATTAATTAATCAATGTGCTCTTGTGATGTCGTTACATAAAACACACTTTAATTCTTACCTAAATTGTTCATTGCAGGGATAGGTTCAGGTAAATGTCATTTTAATGTATTTAAACATGTTTACTCAATTTGGTTTGGACATATTCACGACAAGAGAGCGGGAAGTGGCCGAGTTGTAAAATGCTCGTTTTATGCGCGGTCGGTTTAGGATCGATACCCGTCGGTGGGCCTATTGGGCTATTTCTCGCTCTAGCCAGTGCACCACGACTGGTACATCAAAGGTCGTGGTATGTGCTATCCTGTCTGTGGGATGGTGCATATAAAAGATTCCTTGCTACTAATGGAAACATTGTAGCGGGTTTCATCTCTATGACTGTCAAAATGATCAATTGTTTGATATCCAATAGCCGATGATTAATAAATCAATGTGCTCTAGTGGTGTTGTTAAACAAAACAAACTTTAACCTTATTCATGACAATGTTTAGTGTGACGGACGTATGTACCAAAATGATGTATATTTGTTGCATACTTTGTGAACATCTGTGTATAATTACTTCGAAAATATACATGCATATTGCTTTTATGAGAGTTTTTATTTATACTATAAAACTATGAACCAGATGTGGTTTCTCCTTTGTTTTTAATTTTTTTTTAAATGTTTTATAAAAGTTTGTGTCAGACGTGCAATGATCATGAGGTCATGTAATGAAGGCCTGTACACCCCCCCCCCCCCCCACCCCCACCCCAATATGATCAAAGTGTGCGAAATGTTATTTATAACATTTTATGCATACCTGTTTAATTCAATTTTGTTTTAAACATAACAATAATAATATTGCTTTTACTTCAAAAATGAAATTTGAATGTTTTGTCCTTGTTTTGTGACTTTCACCTTCCTTCTGGGTACCCCATGTTTCGATTCAAAAATGTAACAATGAAATATATATTTTAAAAAGCTTTATAGATTATTAAACCTGAATATTATAGCTTTTAAATGGTACCAATTATTGAAGTTTAAACCAATATTCATAAATTGAGTACGAGGTTGACGTTTACATGGAATTGCCCTAGACCACTAAATCATAACCTTGCTGTCACATTCTTTACAACATTGTGTAACTTTTCAACAGTGCGATGTCTCCAGCGTCAGGAACGTCTTAGGGCTGTAGGCATGCTCTAAGTTCGCACCACCCAGCGAATTGTGGCCCGTAGACTTAATGTGTCACAATCAGTCATTAGCCGATTTTGGGCCGATATCGACAAACCAGAAATGTGGATGATCGCCCCGTTCAGGACGGCCAAGACCCACAACTCCGGTTCAGGACTGCTTCATTAGGACTTACACATTGAGAAATCTAGCAGCGTTACAGTGTCTGGTCAGACTATTCGTAACAGACTGCATAGAAGTAACATCCACGCATGTCGACACTACGTTACCCCACATTTGACTGTGATGCCCATTGTTGCCAGACATCAATGGTGTACACATTGTAGACCTTGAGCTAACAGGCGTTGGGTTCGGGTAATGTTTTCCGACGAGTCCAGATTCTCACTAAGACTTCCATGATCGACGACAGCGTGTCTGGCAATGTTCCAATAAACGCTACACCAACGTCAACGTTTGTCTTCATGACCGATTTGGAGGAGGGTCCGTTATGGTGTGGGTAGGCATCACCATGACTGCCAGAACCCAGCTGATATTGTTCACGGGAAGATCACTAGGCAGTAGTACCGTGACACCATCATTGCACCGATCATTGTGCCCTTCGCACGACAGGCTGGACGCCGTTTTGTTTTTCAGGACCACAACGCCCGTGCTCACCGGAGTCTACTGGCCACAGCGTATCTGCAGCAACAGAACATCACCACACTACCGAGGCCAGCCCTAAGCCCAGACCTTTCACCCATTGAACACATGTGGGACATCATCGGACGACATCTCCGAGAACGTCAACGTCAGCCAACAAACTTTTGCTGAATTAGGCGTCGCTCTCCAAGAGGAATGGGACATGATCCTCCAAAATATTATTGGACGTTTAATCAGGAGCATGCCACGTCGGATTGGCGAACCGCTGGGTGTTTATCCGTTACTAGTACAAATACTGAAAACGTCAAATGCCTATCTGTGTCTCATCCGGACCTACATCACTATCCTGGCTATATAATCTTTAATGTCAATTCCTTGTCATATGATTGCTTGTTTTTACCATTAATTAATATTGCAATAAAAATTAATACATCGATCTCTGTTGTATTGTGTTATACGTGCATTTTGAGTATCTCCTACGTATTTTGAGCATTATAGTATGATGAGCCGAGGTTATATTTTTGTCTGCTTTGAGTAACATAAAACGCTAGGAAACGCTATTTCTGTTAAATGATTTTTATTCTGAAATGCATACTTTATACAATTATCCTACCACACGATCTTATATCTCTTTTAGTGCGTAAATCTTGTCGTTGCTTGCATTCCGCCATCAATCTGTTAAGATAAATAAAAAGGAAAATAAATGTAACAAAATAAATGTAGTTTATCGTTGGTTTTAATTGTTTAATCGGGATAATCGTTAGATCGAATATTTTAAATACCGTAGCCCTGTGGTAAAGCGTTCGCTTGATGCGCGGTCTGTTTGTGATAGATCCCCGTCGGTGGGCCGATTGGGGTATTAATTGTTCCAGCCAGTGCACCACGACTAGTATATCAAAGGCCGCGGTATGTGCTATCCTGTGATATGGTGCATATAAAAGATCTCGTGCTGTATTAGAAACAAATCTAGCGGGTTTCCTCTGATGACTACGAGTCAGAGTTACCAAATGTTTGACATCCAATAGTCGATGATTAATTAAACAATATACTCTAGTGGTGTCGTTAAACCAAACAAACAAATCAATATCGTCATCATAGATCATTGTAGTATGGGAGAGTGGTAGGGCGAGGGTCGGGCATGGCCTAGGGTAAAAGTTCGTGCATATATTCTAAATTTAGTTTGAGCACGCAATTTGCAGGCTCACAGGAACACGGCCGGGTGGGGGAGGGGGGCTGTGCTTCTCCCCAACTCGAGAACAAAAATGAATGGGATGAACTTATTATATTATGGCCATCTGATATGAACTTATATTATTATGGCCATCTGATATGAACTTATTATATTATGGCCATCTGATATGAACTTATTATATTATGGCCATCTGATATGAACTTATATTATTATGGCCATCTGATATGAATTTATTATAATGTAGCAATCTGATATCAATGTATTATATTATGGCCATCTTTTATGAAGTAATAATATTGTGGCCATCTGATATGAATTTATTATATTGTGACCATCTAATATGAATTTATTATAGTGTAGCCATCTGATATGAATTTAATATATTATGGCCATCTGATATGAACCTAACAGCAAGAAAATTTGGATGCAATAGCAACCAAAATTGATCGCAAATGCAGCGCCAGTCACCTGTGAAAGTGTTGTGAAGTTGATAACAAAACTTACGTCCGTTAGTCGTAAATATGACCGTATTTAATAATTCCGTCACTCGGGTATTCGAAATCTTCGAATCGTCTGTAACCCACACCAATTCCATAGCCATAGCCATAGCTTACGACAGCGACCATTTGTAAGCACAACAAAACAGCGACGATCATGAGCTTCATCATGGTGCTGAAAGGAATAAAAAAGGAAAGGAATGTTTGAAGTTATTGTTTGTTTTGTTTTACGATCCTACTAGTGCACATTGATTCATCAATCATCGGCTATTGGATGGCAATATTTTGGTACTTTTGACACGTAGTCTTCAGAGGAATCCCATTAACAGCAAGGGGTCTTTTACAGGCGCTTTCCAATTCTTCCATTAACAGCAAGGGGTCTTTTACAGGCGCTTTCTAATTCTTCCATTAACAGCAAGGGGTCTTTTACAGGCGCTTTCCAATTCTTCCATTAACAGCAAGGGGTCTTTTACATGCACTTTCCAATTCTTCCATTAACAGCAAGGGGTCTTTTACAGGCACTTTCCAATTCTTTCATTAACAGCAAGGAGTCTTTTCCAACAGATACTACAACGCATACTACATTTGATATATCAATTGTGGGGTACTGGTTGCGATGGGATGGGGGTGGGGGAGCCAATCCGAGAATGTGGGTGGGGGAGCCAATCCGAGAATGGGTCTACAGAGGATATTCTACGAAAAATACGAAACTAATGTTAATGGACACCTCTGTATGTTTTAAGCCGCAGCTATTTAATCTCTAACATAATATGGTTACTAGTATTTAAACACCATTAACTTGATCGACCAACTATTAGTATATTAAAAAAAGATAGCCTAGCCGATACTCAGGGACACCCGCTTTACGACTAGTGGTTACTCGGGTGAACCTGAGGCTTATATAGCAATGACTGTGTCATCCGTATAGGTGACGCATCCTTCCGGATGTTATGCTCGCGAATGCTTGAGGAATTCCTGGTGGACAATCACCAACCAACACCATCTCTACACGATACGTTTTCACCAACACTCTGGACGGCGACTGGCGGACTGTACACCATCATTATTCATCCTTTCCCCATCATTCCCACCCTTCCTTCCCTATATCATCATCATAATAAATAAAAGTCCTTACTTGCTGTATGGATAACTTGGGGGTGGTCGGTATGGGGGGGGGGGAACGCCGTGGTAGGGTGCTTTTGGGTGCGGTAGGGCGTAGGCGGTTTCGACCGGTAGATTGCCTGTTAGGAGGCCTTCCTTCCCCGGCACTTCCATCCCATGGAAATCCGGACCAGCTAACCGGGGCCTACCCGCTTGTTTGACCGCTAGCCGGATTGGGCGCGATGCCCCCCCCCCCCCCCCCCCACTCCCCACCCTTTGCGAATCCCTAGCCTCCAGGGCTTTTAACTAGTAAATAACATATTATATGTTTATAGGTAGTACAATACCAAATAACTTCCGGCTGGGTCAAAGTTCGAGGTGCACCGAACTTTTGATAGAGAAGTGAACACCACAAGTCCTGTGATTGGTTATAAATGTGAGTGTGTTGGTTGTAAAAAATAATAGTTTCATCTGGGTAAAATAAATGTGCAATTTTATTTCATCTAGTACCAATGTGTCAAGTAGGCTTGTGCTTGAAACATGTATGGGGTACCTGTAAAAAAAAGTACTCAAATTTTGTGCGAAACTAGGGTAGTCATAGACGCTACCCGTTATCTCAGAAACGAGCAGCTTGACCCCCATTTTTTTCTGATTCACTTTAAGCGTAAGGGGTGGTAGTATTTATATCCGTGGCGTTTATGTCGGTTGATACGTTGCAGGTAGGAGTTTTAGCCGTATATGTTACTATTGTCGTCTATGGGATTTGATTTGGTAGTGTACACCCTATAGTTTGGTAAATATATTTGTAATATTATTTAATTACTTTTAGCAAGCCCGACTGAAAATGGCACCAACTAAATTAATTTGTAAATACATAACCCGTATCCTACTTAATATTAAATGTTTTTATTTTTTATTCTCTGGTGCATTCTAAAACTAATTTTTAATTATTTTTTTTGCTATAATAAGTTAACTTTTTTTTAAATTTTAGAACACTTGGTCTTACCAACAAAATTGTTTCATTCTCCCATCATCTCAACTGCTCCCCTTCCCCTACCCCCCCCCCCCCCCCCTTCCTGCCACGGAACCGCCCACTGGCGAGGTTAGAGGCCGAATCCGTGGTAGGCGTGCCTGAACCTTTTTGGATAGGGGCACGTAAATAGAGTTTCCATTCCCATTCCATTTAAACACTTTGTCAGGCTTAGTGCTGAAACAACAATAATGAACAGTAGTCATGATTCATAAGTGCATGTCATCACAGCTCGACTTATTCTAATGCGCTCTGACCGGTGCTTGTTTTGATTTAGTAAACTAGTCTGGGAGTGGCCGTCCTCTTTGTGGCGGTGCAAGAGGGGTGACTTCTCCAGTAAAGGATCTCCTCGGGAGTGGCTGTCCTATAAACGACGCACTAGATAGAGATTCATGAGATCAACCACTATTTTATTTTGCCAAATATCCACTCGACTCTGCATTGTGCAGAGATACGACCCTGATCAATTACTGCGGATTTGTTGTTCACGATTATAAGCATATATATATATATATATATATATATATATATATATATATATATATACATACATATATACACATATACAGATATACATATATACATATATACATATATAGATATAGATATATATATATATATATATATATATATATATATATATATATATATATATATATATATATACATACATACACATATATACATACACATATGTGTATATGTATATGTATATGTATATGTATATGTATATGTATATGTATATGTATATATATATGTATATATGTATATATACATATATACATATACATATACATATACAAATACAAATGGCATCAAACATATGGTTAAGGACCACACAGATATATAGAGGAAACTTGCTGTTGCCACTTCATGGGCTACTCTTTTCGATTAGCAGCAAGGGATCTTTTATATGCACCATCCCACAGACAGGATAGCACATACCACAACCTTTGATATACCAGTCGTGGTGCACTGGCTGGAACGAGAAATAACCCAATGCGTCCAACGACGGGAATCGATCCCAGACCGACCGCGCAAGGTATGGTTTAAAACCTAACAGTGGATTAACCCCTGCCGCCTCCAGTAACCTGCCGCTTTTTATTGCTTGTATCAAATGTATGTCTCTCGCCATAGGCGTACGGGCTCCCATTTCTGTAGGGGTGGTTTAATTCGGCTGGTCTCTGTCCGAACTAAACAAAAATGTCCAAATCTGGATACAACATCATTTATTCTTATTAGCATTACTACCAAACAGCTATATAGGGTTAAAAAGAGAAAAATAGACGAATCACTACAGGGCCGTACCCTGATCAAAATCCTAGGGGGGGGGGGGGGGGGCACTACTTTTCATAAACAAATGAAACACTATATAAATTAAACCCTGAGATGTGTCTATTTTCTGGAGTAAAAAGGTGAGATTCTCAGCGGGGCTGCTGCTCCCCCCCCCCCCCCCCCCCGGAGGGTACGGGCCTACACTACACATTTTCACATGGATTACACCTAATTTTTAGGGTAGAAAGAAAGAAGTCTTTTATTTAACGACTCACTCAACACATTTTATTTACGGTTATATGGCGTCAGACATATGGTTAAGGACCACACAGATTTTTTTAGAGGAAACCCGCTGTCGCCACATAGGCTACTCTTGTTTACGACAGGCAGCAAGGGATCTTTTATTTGCGCTCCCCACAGGTAGGATAGCACAAACCATGGCCTTTGTTGAACCAGTTATGGATCACTGGTCGGTGCAAGTGGTTTACACCTACCCATTGAGCCTTGCGGAGCACTCACTCAGGGTTTGGAGTCGGTATCTGTATTAAAAATCCCATGCCTCGACTGGGATCCGAACCCAGTACCTACCAGCCTGTAGACCGATGGCCTGCCACGACGTCACCGAGGCCGGTCCTTGAGGGTAGAATGATTGAAATACATGGCACTTTGTTCGAATATCTCTGTCATTTTTGCCCCAATTCGAGGTTTTGCTCCTTTCCTTCCTTCGTTCCGCCACATTTTGTGTTTAATTATAGAAAATTCGCTTATTTCCATAATACATCTATAGAGCAGCTGTGATTGTGAAAACCTCACAACTGCTATACACCCCACTACCACTAACATCAACAAGAACACGCCAAAAGTATATGCATATGTCACCTTCAGCAGTATCCGACACCCAATAGCCGATGTGTGTATTTTTTGTGCTGGGGTGTCGTTAAACATTCATTTATTCAGTGACCAGTACTATAAACATTATCTCCAATCCAGCCAGTGCAAAAGTAAAAATTAATTTCAAAATTTTAAAACTTTCTAAAAACAATTTAACAAAACGAATATAATATGCTTAAGCATTTTGTCAACTATATTATTTCTAAAATAAAATGTAAAAATTAGTGTATTAATGACAATGAATGTAAAAATAATACATTAATAACAATAAAGATCTACAAACATTGCAAAAAAACAAAAAACAAAAAAGAAAAAAAGAAAGAAAAAAACAACCACCTCCACAAACACACACAAACAAACAACAACACAAACAAACAAACAAAACAAAACAATCAGACAACAAAATCCCGCTAAACACACACACAGTTTATGAAAGTACTTACACGTTATGGATTAATTATTCGAACGAGGTAGCTGCAAATCTCTATATATCCTACAATTCTTTTATATACTATGTACAGTATTTCGCCAACAGGTTGTGTACTTTATTATGCGGATGGAATGTGCTACTAGCGACAATAATGGAACTATTTGAAATCTATTTCCTTGATTCACTAAGTACATCATTTGTTTGTGCTCGTAACAGCCTTGAAATAAATTAACGTACCTCGAAAGTATGCATGTATTTCCATCATTTTACCCTCAAAATTAGTTATAATCCATGTAAAAATGCGTAGTGATTCGTTTTCAACACCTATATAACTGTTTGGTAAAAAAAAAATGCTAATATGAATAAATGTTGTTATAGTCAATGTCAAAAAAATTAAATCATGTCATATTTGTGTATATAATTTTAGCAAATGCATTTAAATTAATCAAAATAGTATTTATGACATAAAAAAACATGTTGCCAGTTTTTCTGTTTGGTCCCGAGGTCATTTTTGGAGCTTAAGTATAAAATAATCAAATTAGTTGTAAAATATTTTTAAATTTTTGGTGTAGTCAGACTTGGCGAATGCATTTAAATACATCTAAATTATTTTGTAAGGTCCCTTGTAAAGGATCCCTTGCTGCTAATCGAAGAGTAGCTCATGGCGTGGAGGCATTCACGTTCCGGTCAGTGCTTCAGGACTGGTGTAACACAGGCTGTGGTATGTACTATCCTGTTTCTGGTATGCTGCACATAAAAGATCCCTTGCTGCTAATCGAAGAGTAGCCCATGGCGTCGAGGCATTCACGTTTCGGTCAGTGCTTCACGACAGGTGTAACAGGCTGTGGTATGTACTATCCTGTTTCTGGGATGCTGCATATAAAAGATCCCTTGCTGCTAATCGAAGAGTAGCCCATGGCGTGGAGGCAGCACGTTTCCTCTCTCATCATCTGTGTAGACCTTATATGTCCGATGCCAAATAATCGTCATTAAAATGTCTCGAGTGCATCGTTAAATAAACCCGTCCCCAAAAAATACTTTTTATTAAAGTGCCCCTTTTTCTTATTTTATTATTATTTTTCATTGGAATGCCTTTTAATGAGTTGGTTCATATGCACTTTTCCTCGTTACTCCCTTCCCCCCCCCCTCCCTCCCCCCCCCCCCCCTGCATAATATTCCCTGGGTCCGCCCCTGTGTACGACAACTTAAGAATGTAGGGACTCATCAAATATATAATATAAAATAATATATTTTGTCAAGAGGACAGCAACATAAACCTGCCTTGATTTAGACGAGGTGGTTATCTAGGACCAGGCTCCAGTACCAGAGCACTCTCTGCCTTTGGGTAGCTGGAAGCGGACATTTGGAGAGCGATTATAACTGTCCAAATGTCCGTCTATCCCTGGAAAGACAGATTACTCGGGCTAGACCAGGCCCGTACTTCTGAGGCCGAAGTCTTTCTGCATGCAAAGAATTCTATGATTTAGTTGTTAGTGTTGTTAAAGGGACAGAACCTAGTTTTTAAACACTAAGGCATATTTTTCACTATTAGAGCCGCTTATGATCACTAAAATCAAGCATTACTTACAATTTATTGTTTAGATTATCCATTTTCGTACAACCGAAGTGTTCCTGGTCATCCTGGTGTTTCTAATACATGTACCACAAAATGCATTTTTCATATTTTTAAAAACACACGTGCGTCTGAGAAGTAACGGTTATGGAGTCGCGTTTTAGTCTATTTTTAAGGGTATTTCAACGTCACAGACTCGTTTCACCCGTTGTATCCAAATTTGTTACAGGTTTGTAAATTAAACAAACTTAGTGTCCATTTTTACGGGTTGAAACTAGGGTCTAGGTGAAAAATATGCCTTAGTGTTTAAAAACTAAGGTCTGTCCCTTTAATGGTATATATTTAGCCATATCGCCTCCTGTCGGGGCTTTCCGAGATCATAATGATTGTAATATATTTACATAAAGTACTGTATAAGAACTAGTGTGCGCACACAGAACATGTTTTAGTGCGAATACTACGGGTCTCTGTTTAGCAATTGATTTACGCGATTATTGATGTGGTCCAGCGATTTTAAGTTAAAGTTTGTTTGATCTAACGACACCACTAGAGCACATTGATTATTAATCATCGGCTATTGAATGTCAAACTGTTGGTATCTTAGAGAGGAAACCCGCTACATGTTTTCCGTTAGTACAAAGGGATCTTTTCTATGCACCATCCCATAGACAGGAGCATAAGCGTACGAGACAGGTGGGCGGGGGGCCACCCCCCCCCCCCAAGTGCTGGAGAAAAACCTCAAATTCGTGCAAAAATGATACAGATGTTCAGGCAAAATGTGCTAACCTGAGACCTTTTTACCATGTATTATCATCATTCTACCCTTAAAAATAATTGTAAGCCATGTAAAAATGTGTAGTGATTCGTTTGCAACCCTATATATAGCTGCTATATAGCTAATATGAATAAATGTTGTTATCCAGATTCGAACATTTTCGTTTAATTCGGGCAAAAGGCAATGGGTTCACTGACGGGGATCAATTCCAGACAGACTGCGCATCAAGCGAATGCTTTACAACTGGGCTACGTCTGGCCGCCATAAAGGAAGATAAATAGTACCAGCAAATATTGACAGTAACCAAAATCCCCATCGACAGTATCAGGAAGCTAACAGTGGTACTGGCAGTCAATCCCACAGCACCCACATTCAACCCCATATCACAGCTCGGTATCGTATACAGGTGGGGGGCAGGACGTAGCCCAGTGGTAAAGCGTTCGCTTGGTGCGCAGTCGGACTAGGATCGATCCCCGTCGGTGGACCCACTGGGCTATTTCTCGTTCCAGCCAGTGCTTCACAACTAGTGTAACAAAGGCCGTAGTATGTACTATCCTGTCTGTGGGATGGTGCACATAAAAGATCCCTTGCTGCTAATCGAAAAAGAGTAGCCCATGAACGTGCGACAGCGGGTTTCCTTTCAATATCTGTGTGGTCCTTAACCATATGTCCGACGTCATATAACCGAAAATAAAATGTGTCGAGTGTCATTAAATAAAACATTTCCTTCTTCTTATACAAGTTTAACTTCTGTAGGAGTGAATTAAATTTGGTCTCAAATTGCATGTTTTCTTCTTTTTTTCCATCATAATATTATATAAGGAGATGGATTTTTTTATTCATATACCTCAACATTAATCATCCAGTCTTCAGCATGGGGTATCCGTTTGATATGAAATAAATATTTGTTTTATGACACAGCAGCACATTTCAAACCATGACAATTGTGGAGTCCAACATAATTATAATTACTATAGTGCTTTTTATACTTCGCATGAATATGTTCTTCTGCACATTGTATTAAAATATATACAAGGTACTCCAGACTAAAACTAACTATAGCCTTATATCTGTACTGAACTTACAACAGAGACTACCAAAGGCGATTCAGTATGCTAAATTTAAGGCAGTTGGTTAGTATAGGGGCTCCCATTTTTGTAGGGGTGGGGGCAGGCTGATCATTGTCCGAAAATGTCCAAATCTGGAAACAGTAAATTTGTATTTATTCATATTAGCATTACTGACGAACGGCTATGTAGGGTTGCAAACGAATCACTGCGCATTTTACATGGATTACAGCTATTATTAATAAAATAATGAAAATGCATGGTAAAAAGGTTTCAGGCAAGCTCTTTATACCCGAATATCTCTCATCTTTTTTTGCCCAAATTTACGGATTTGCTCCATCAGTCTTGTACGCTTATGACCGTGGTTATCTTCTTCCCAGATTGTCTGTAATCATTTTAACCTACATTTAAATATGTGTGCCCATACGCATGAAGTCTTTTTTGAACAAGAAGCAAACAATACTTTATGGCTGATAATAGTTTTATTATTATTGCATTCAATATTACAATCACAACAATGAATAAAATAGGTTGGGTTCAATGTATAGATAAAAAGACTCTTTTGCAATCGAAACAGGCCCCAATCTATCCCAGAATATAATAGTTTTTGATATATGTTACATTCTCAGTAGTGAAGTAAGGATTGTATGAAAGGCACAGGGTGATAAAACTCTGTAGGTAGCACTATACCAAATAACATCTAGCCAGGTCAAAGTGCACCTAACTTTGGATATCACAGTTAATTGTATCAGTCCTACCAATGGTGATCTTTATCGCCCAAATGAAATAACAAGCAGTGTTATTTAATTCAGTAGCATTGTGTCAAGTACCATGATTGTGCTTGATTGTGAGGTACATGTACCTCCAAAAAACTAGGTACATGTACTGCAATTTTGTGCTGTGGACACGTCCCATTATATCCAAAATGTGCCACTTTCTTCAGTTTATACTTTTAGGGAAATGTCGTAGTATTCAAATGTATGGGTCATAGTTCAGTTGATATATTGCATAACGAATTTTAGCCACATACATTATCATTGTCATTTACAGGAATCTATTTGGTATACTCCAAGTTGCAGTCCCGAGAATCCTGCAGGGCCCCCTTCCACGATGCAATCTTTGCGCCAAGTTCACCGTAAGTGCATACGGTAGTTCAGGTAATCTGGGGCCCAGATGCTGATATTTAGACTGGTCTCCATTGATATTGCATTAAAAGCAAGTTCTTATCTGTCAGATTCTTACTGGGTGCAAGAACCAGTCTATCTTGACCTCTAGATCTAAATACATGTATTTGACTATCAATGAGGAAAGGGAAATAAATGCTTCTTTTTTTCTACCAGCCATAATAAAATAAATAGAAAACATTGTGTAATGATGTAGTTTAACATCACTGTTGTAGAAAAGATGCCATACATATGGACCGTGGCATCTCTGTTAGTACTGTGTTAAGTTTCTCTGTACATTATCTCTGTGATGACGTAGAGTATCAAACAACCCCTGCAATTGCCCACAGCACTTTTTTGCCTTGGACTATATTCTGGGCTTTTTTCAGTGGCATGGTTTTTTTTTTTGCCGTAGACATTTTCTTAATTGCAGGGGTTGTCAAATTGTTTTGTCCAAGATGGCTTCCATTCCATTGCTGATTGACACCACCACCAGAGGCAGATCCAGGGGTGACTAGGGTACCCCCCACACCCCCAAAAGAAATATTTAAGTGGCCCTTTTTTTCTCTTTTGTTATTATGTTTTTGCATTTGGATTCTCCTTTGACGAGTCGGTTCATATTAGTCAACCCGCAAAATATTTGCTGGATCTGCCCCTGAATCACTATTACTTTCTTTACTAATATCACACTGTTTTGTTCCAGATGTTTTTCGTTCCATGTTGATTTACACAACCACTATGCCTTCACTAACTGGCATACTGATAACTCCTGTCACAATGGGAATGCTTCGACTTTGTTTTAACACATAAACCTGAAAAAAAGACAAAGAAAAAATATAGACAGAGTGGGATTATATTTCATCTGGGCACCTTTAGCCTTCTTCCTCACATTTTAGTCAAGGAAGGAAGAAATGTTTTATTTAACACCGCACTTAACACATTGTTATTTATGATAATAGGTGCCAAATAACATCTGAGTTACTTGACATTTTTGTACTCATTTCTATTTAGCTCAGTTGTAGAGCACTTGCCCAACATGTTATAGGTCATAGGATCCCTCTTGAGTAGTGAATACAATATATTTTTTCATCCCAACTAAACAAAGGCAGTGAATATGAAGGATCCCGGGGCAGGACGTAGCCCAGTGGTAAACCACACACCTGATGCACGATCAGTCTGGGATCGATCCCCGTTGGTGACTCCATTGGGCTATTTCTCGTTCCAGTCAGTGCATCATGACTGGTATATCAAAAGCCGTGGTATGTGCTATCCTGTCTGTGGGATGGTGCATATAAAATATGCCTTGCTACTAATAAAACAATGTAGCAGGCTTACTCCCTATGACTGTGTCAAAACGACTATATGTTTGACATCCAATAGCCGATGATTAATAAATCAATGTGTTCTAGTGGTGTTGTTAACCATACTTTATTTATGAAGGATCCCTTGGTGCTATTTGATGTGGTTCCAGAAACATTCCTCTCTTAATTTTATACTCAAAACCAAATCTCGTACTAGCCAATAGCTGTAGTGTAAAATGTGCTAATGTTTTGTTAAATATTCCTTTCCTTCGCTTTTTTCACTTGTACCAGGAAGAGGAAATGCGAGTGCTTTACCACTGGGTTACTCGCTCACTTTGTACCATGTTACCAAGGCCAGCCAAAGGTTCATTTGTATCCTAGGCAAACCTTCAAATATGTATCCCCTGGTAACATTTATAAACAAATTCCAGGTTACGTCAATACTAGCACTCTCATGCCAATCCAGGTTTTGTGCACCCTATCCACTTAATTCACCAAAATGTAGTTCTGCGCCTGGGCCCGTGCTTGTAAAACTTTAAAGTCTATATAGTCTGTCCTATCATCCCACAATTTTTTATTTTAAAAAAAATAATTTCAGTTTCGTTTGACGCAAGAAGAAAAGTAAAAGTGTTTTGGAAATAACAAAAATATACTATTTTTGTGTGCAATTTACAAAACAATCGGCTCATAAATAAATAACTTGTAGCTAATTTCAGTGTGATAAAAAGGGTTTCCTGTGGGACAGACTATAGACTCATTTATCATCCATTAAAGGCTTTAGTAGGAGATATCGCTGGCACTATAAACTGCGATATCACCTGCAATATTCTCCTAGGAGATATCGCTTCGTTTTGTTACATCACTGTGTATGTTTTTCCACACTAAAATTATCATTAGCGACGTCACACCACTATCGTTCTGCTAGTTAATGAGTCTACCACTGCCAAATATAGTGACATTCAACCCACATTACTGACATTGTTTACAATTGTCGTAAATGAAAATAATGATAACGGATGATAAAAAGAATACCCCCCTCGTGTCTTGTGATATCATAATTTATCAGCACTCATTGATAAAAGTATAAAACTCGTGCTGATAAATTATGATATCACAAGACACTCGGGGAGTATTCTCTATATCTCTAATGACATCAAATGCATACAATTTGCATAGCATTGCCATGGCGTTAACCTCTCAGTCTCTAATAGTTTTGAGTTTAGACTCTGAACGGATTATAAACACAGGGTCTGATTTGTACCCAGAAATAAATTACCTTGATATCGTCTGAGATACCTTTATCATTGAGACAGTCGATGAAGGTCTCAAACGAGTAGTTCAGTCCAGGTACAAGCATTGGAACCTGTAAAGAAAATATTCTAGCGAACATTATTTATCATCCATTAAACGCTTTAGTAGGAGATATCGCTGGCACTATAATTTGCGATATCTCCTGTGATATTCTCCTAGGAGATATCGCTTCTTTTTATTATGCCACTGTGTATGTTTCAGCGCTAAACCCAGTCCTCGAAATTCATGGCGGCAATCGGCAATGCCGTCGCAAAAGCTATCGCAAAACTGATTTGCAACAGCATTTCATTGCCATTGCAAATCTGAGAGTGGTGAAAAGTCTGTAGACATTTTTCTCTGAACTCTGTCCAATTATAGATCCCAGAAAAAATCATTTATAATCTAGTGTGGCCCAATGTTTCCTCAATTAATATAAATCGGTTTATTCCAGTATAGAAGCGCACTACAGTAAAGATGAGATGTCATCTTTTAGCATATTATTACTACAGTTACTACAGTGGATCATAGATGGATAATTTTGACAGAAGTAATCTTTTCTTTAAAATTACCACCCTAGTGCTGTTGCAAAACTGATTTGCGATGGCACTTAACTGCCATAGCAAACTTGTCTGAATGTCAAGGACTATAAACCTATCATTAGTGAAGTCACGCCACTGTAGTTCTGCTAGTAAACAAGTCTACCGCTGCCAAATATAGTGACATTCAACCCAAATTACTGACATTATTGTTTACAATTGTCAATGAAAATAATAATAATGGATGATAAAAAGAACACTCTCCTCATGTCTTGTGATATCATAATTTATCAGCACTCATTGATAAAAGTATAAAAATCATCAGATTTCATACTTTTATCAACTCATGGTCATAAATTATGCTATCACAAGACACTCAGAGAGTATCCTCTATGGATCACACCAGCCTTAGGATGTTAAACAATTTACCACATGGGCAGGGGGGATGGATGGGAGGGAGAAGGCAATTCTGTTATGTACACAATTAGTTGGAAAGAAGTCAGGGTAGTGTTCTTAATAGTTCCCATTGAGCCAATAAAACTCATTCTGTGTCCATACAGAAGCTGGTACTGGGATTTGAACCCAGTCTCTACCAAACTTAAAGCAGAAGGATTAGCTACTACACCATCAAGGCCAGCTGAATGTCATGTACATGTTCCAGGCCATCCCCGAACATGTGTCAATTAACAAGGGGATTGTTTGACAAAATAATAATGAAACAATTATTTGCATTTAACTAGTGCATTTAGACATTGTTGGGGCGGGACGCAGCAGGCGAGGATCGATCCTCGACGGTGGACCCATTGGGCTATTTCTCGTTCCAGCCAGTGCTCCACAACTGGTGTAACAAAGGCCGTGGTATGTACTATCCTGTCTGTGGGATGGTGCATATAAAAGTTCCCTTGCTGCTAATCGAAAAGAGCAGCCCATGAAGTGGCGAAAGCAGGTTTCCTCTCTCAATATCTGTGTGGTCCTTAACCATATGTCTGACGCCATACAACCGTAAATAAAATGTGTTGAGTGTGTCATTAAATAAAACATTTCCTTCTTATATAATTTCTGCTGTGCATGTGCAGCCCACCACCCTGAGCGTTGCCTATTCAGTGTGTAGCTTGCAAGCGTGTCAGCAAGATGGGAAAGGAGGGTTTCAAAGACGGGCTGGTAGACAAAGATTTTAATGAACATTAAACTGAAAACCTATTGGCAGAAGAATTTATGTCTCCCAATGAATTGGACAGTCTTGATAGGAATGACATTGAGCAATTGAATTTTAAGATGGCACAGCGGGAACTACTTCAAAAAGTTGTCACATCGCTACAAGTATGACCACTAAAAGACCTGTCTAATAACGCAGAGCTAAACAGCCTACTCGAATCTATTTGGTACGACAACCTTAAACGACATGTTGTGACTGGATGGAAAAGTTGGCGAGTCAGACGTTGGTAACCATGTCCCAGATGAGAAACCATATGTTTATTAATGACTTTATTACATAACCGAAATGCGTGGCCGAAGATAAAGACAATATGATAGGGCTTTCAGACGACGGCACTAGCATAGTGATTAAAAAAGGGGCAAACTAAATTAAGACCTGAAGAAATTTCAATTTCTCAATGGATTTCTGCTAACGCCAGAATTATGACTAAATTAATCAAAGAGGGACTGCTGACTTCACAAGGGTTTGACCGGCCTCGGTGGCGTCGTGGTTAGGTTATCGGTCAACAGGCTGGTAGGTACTGGGTTTGGATCCCAGTCGAGGCATGGGATTTTTAATCCAGATACTGACTCCAAACCCTGAGTGAGTGCTCCGCAAGGCTCAATGGGTAGGTGTAAACCACTTGCACCGATCAGTGATCCATAACTGGTTCAACAAAGGCCATGGTTTGTGATATCCTGCCTGTGGGAAGCACAAATAAAAGATCCCTTGCTGCTAATCGGAAAGAGTAGCCCATGAAGTGGCGACAGCGGGTTTCCTCTCAAAATCTGTGTGGTCCTTCACTATATGTCTGACGCCATATAACATTAAATAAAATGTGTTGAGTGTGTCGTTAAATAAAACATTTCTTTCTTTCGCAAGGGTTTCTCGAGTATCTCGACTATACAGTATGCAATGGGGATTATCTACGATTCCACCTCACAACATGCCCCGACAAATGCAAGCTGAACAAAACAGGATTACTATAATAAAAAATATTATTAGACCTCTTTTTAAAGATATTTTGGTAGTCCAGTATCAGTGTTTGTAATGTATTGTACTATTGTAATGTACAATTGTAATAATTTATATAATTATTTAGACCAAAAGAAACATTTGTTAGAGCTCGAACTTAATGATGGCACAGGGGGCGGGACGTTATTTAACGACGCACTCAACACATTTTAGTTACGGTTATATGGCGTCAGACATGTAGTTAAGGACCACACAGATATTGAGATAGGAAACCTGCTGTCGTCACTTCATGGGCTACTCTTTTCGATTAGCAGCAAGGGATCTTTTATATACACCATCCCAGACAGGGTAGTACATACTTGGGTCTCCACGAGTACTCGAGTACTCGAGCACGGGTCGAGTCTAGCAAGACTCGAGTCCGTTCACAGGACTCGAGTACCCGTACAAGGTGGAATCAATTATAATACACTGGACAATGTAGGACAATAATTTCAGGATTAGATAATCAACGATATAAGTGACACAATAATTATAAGATCATGCACTAGTTTCTTTTTTTAAACTGGCCGTCCATCCATCATAACACTAAATATATCAACCGGTTTCTAAATGCAATACAATGACATGATTTGGCATCCATGTTCAGCCCTGGAATTAAAATGCATAATTCTATTTAACTTTATTCTTTAATCTCATCATCATCTAGTATAAATGTCGGGTACTCGGGTCTGGGTCGAGTTTGACCCTCGAGTACTCGAGTCCCATATTTTGGACTCGTGGAGGCCCTAGTACATACCACAGCCTTTGATATGCCAGTCGTGGTGCACTGGCTGAAACGAGAAATAGCTCAATGGGCCCACGAACAAGGATCAATCCCAGACCGACCGCACATCGAGCGAACGCTTTACCACTGGGCTACGTCCCGCCCCCTCCTGTCCTGTCTTTTTTAATGGAAATTGCCATAGTTGCAATATGCACTACTGCAGGTCAGAAGCTTTATCAATGGCAGGTTTTTTTGCCACATGAATACTGTCATCAGTTGAAATGATAATTTTGTTATTTGTTCAAAACTGCCTGAGGTAGCAAATTCCTGTCCTTAAAGGGACAGACCCTAGTTTCAACCCGTGAAATTTAACACTAAGTTTAGTTAATCTACAAACCAGTAACACATTTGGATAAAGTTACAAGTGGGTGAAACATGAGTCTGTGACTTTGAAATGGTGAAATACCCTCTAAAAATAGACTAAACCGTGACTCCATAACACGTGTCTCAAAAATATGAGAAATGCATTTTGTGATAATAAAAAGATCAGGATGACCAAAATCACTTCTAATGTACAGAAACTGATAATCTAAACAACAAAATGTAAGTAAAGTATGATTCCAGTTATCACAAACAGCTCTAATAACAGTCAAAAATATGCCTTAGTGTTTAAAAACTGGGGTACATGTATGTCCCTTTAATGTACCATTTCTCCCAAAATTTCACTTCTCCCTAAAAAGAGAGTTAATTTCAGCTCGTTAATTGAGAGTCTAGCTTGAATTTTACATACAGTCAAACTTCGTTATCTCATTGTTGAAGGAACTGAACCATAAGCTTAGAATATTACTGGTTCAAGATATATATTACCACTCTAAATCTAGTGGGTGAAAATACTGACATTGAACCATTTCTCAAAGTTTTGAGATATCTTGGAATCGTGTGAGATAACGAAGTTCGACTATACCTGCCATACATACCTGTATAAAAGTTTTCCTGAAAGAGTACAACCCATTGTCATAGTCGAAGGTGACGACCAGGTTTGATGAGGGGATGGTCAGAGACGTGTTCTGAAGGTTCACCGTCAGCTTGAAGGTGGGGCCGATACCTTGAACCTGCAAAACAAAAGAGGCAGAGTATATGAAAGGCATATTCAACACTTCACTTCAACTTATTTCTGTGCTTATATCCAATTAAGGTTCAAGCACGCTGTCCTGGGAAAACACCTCAGCTATCTGGGCTGTTCTGTACCAGGACAGTGGGTTAGTTGTTAGTTGGTTAGTGGTTAGTGAGAGATAAGTCTTACACCTACCCATTGAGTTGTTAAAACTCACTCTGGGTGGGAGCCGGTACCGGTCTGAGAACCCTGTACCTACCAGCCTTATGTCTGATGGCTTAACCACGATACCATCAACGCCGGTTATTTAACACACCAGCACATGAATTAGTAGCTATTAAAATGGTAACTACATGACTCTGCACGGAACTCACTTACAAACAAATTGTTAAAACACTCCACTGATAGTGAATAACAGTGGCTGCTTTAAACAGGTATAAGACATAAGGCATTGTCCTGTAAGCAGTCTGACTATAAAGTACATGTACATGTATGTACAAAGATTGCAACTTGTCAAAAATAACTACAGATTTGTTTTGAAAGTTCCATCTACTTAAAGTACACTTTTGCAGGTATATACATAAAGAATAATAAACAAGTTACCAGTTATTATCAAATTTATGTCCCAAGTGAAACAATTCTCAGTTGTCATGAGCTTTAGCGACATAAATTTAATAATAATTGGTACAGAGTTTGTTATTCTATTTATTACCCCAGCTATTTGGGTTGGGTTTTTTAAAAGCCTTTATTTTCAATATAGCCTACATCGGCTACATGTTCATGTATATAAAAACGACGTAAACTACTTTACTGTTCTGGGTATTGCTTTAACTTTGTATTTTATTCACGGTTCACAGATAACTTTCAAACCCAAAGTTCTATATATTCTGTAAAAAAAAAAAATCTGGAATGATTTGCATTAAACTACTATTTTATTACAAGTTTAACACTGAAACCAAAAAGACATAAATGTAAAAGCTTTAAGCTATGTGACGTCATTGTGTGTGCTTTTCCAAATCGTGATGATATCATATTTAGTACCGACAAGGTGATGGTTTATTGGCATCAAATCGTCCAATAGTAGTGTACGTTAAACCAATGCATGATAATTTCTCAGTGAGAAATTATGATTTTTATTTTCTCTGTTATGAGTGCCTGTTGGGGTAATAAATGTATATAAATGGATGACTTTCATTTTTAACGACTGCAAACATGACAGCGCCCATGCCTATTTGGAAGAAACTGGACAACAATTTTTTTCCAACTTTGCCTTTTTAATTGAATTTACAGTACAAAGGTCTAATAATAAAATAAACTTTCTTACACACAGGCATAAAGATTATAACTTACTTCACCTGAGACACTAAATCATGTTCAGGGATGTCATCTTATTTTAAGGAGTGTGGATTTCACCTAAATGACATTTCGAAGAGTGTGAGTTTGGATTCTTCTAGGGTTTTTTATTAAATGAAAATCAAAATGCATGTAATACATGTATTTATAACACTGAACGGCTTACATGTATTTCCAGATGATTTTGTTTTAAATCTCTGCATAAACATTCCTTTCCTTCAAAATTCATCAAACTTAATCCACATTTGAAAATCTTTTTACCAACTTTAATTACTGTAGGGTTTGTGGTTTTTGTGGTTTTTTGTTTCATTTCATTTAAAGATTCTACCAGTATATATTGCATAATTCCTTCTTCAAGAAAAAAAAAGAAGGTTATTTTGGTCTCATTTGCTCATCTCAGAAAGAAGTTCACTCTGAAAAAAAAAGAGAAGCACGACAGCTCTTGAGGACAAGATGTCCTGTGATTGAATTACAACAAATTGGGTTAATTTTATGTGCCACAAATAGAAGAGAACACTGAGAGACTTCGCCAACACACTGAATACTAATAGACATCCATTCTATAGAAGACAAAAAGAAGAAGAAAATCAGTAAAGAGCGAAAAATGCAACCTAAACATATTATGTAGCCATGTATGCTTGTTGTAAAGGATATCCTTTGTATAATTATAATCTCTTGTCTATAAAAAGCACAGGTAAATTCCTTTGCCATACAAATGCTGTATTATTCATGAATTTCTATATAAAGAACCATATGATTATAAAAAATATAAAATATCTGCTTAAGGATGCTTAGAAAGACACATTTAGTGTGAGGCTTAAAAAATACGTTTGACTATGAAGTGGACATTTTGTTAAAGGAGAGACAGTTTTAAGACATTCTATTTTAGGGTAAATCATACACACACATTATATAAAAAATCTATACTGGACAACAAAAAATTGACTGGAAGCTAGAAAACACATTCAGTCTCTTTTAATAATACTGAGTCATTAAATGTAAAATACAACTAACCATGTGCACATGATAAGCAGATTGTTACGGTGTAAGCATTATAGAAGCTGTATGTGTGAAATGTGTTCATTGATGTATTAGCAATAAAACTACATGTGCACCAACATGGTGCTCTCTCACTCACACACACACCCACTCACTCTCTCTCTCTCTCTTCTCTCTCTTTCTCTCCCCGCTGGCTCTCTCTCTCTCTCCTCTGATGGGTTTGGTGGGATCATAAGAAATGGGTTTCATTTTCTCTCTCTCTCTTCCTCCACCCCCGCCCTCTTCTCTCACTCTCTTTCTATCTGTATTTCAGTATGAGATAAATGACACTTGAGCGAACAGCTTGATGGGTTTGGTGGGATCAGAAAAAGAGATGGGTTTCATTCTCTCTCTTCCTCCACCCTCCACCCCCTTCTCTCACTCTCTATCTGTATTTCAGTATGAGATAAAAGACACACTTGAGCGGACAGCTTGATGGGTTCGGTGGGATCAGAAGAGATGGGGTTCATGCTGTTCTCCAGTGCTCGAGCGTAGTCCCGCGCCGTCCGCAGTCGAAGAAGATACAAATCTCGCTGGAATGTCCGGTGCATTTCTGAAACAAAGGCAAATTTCAAATCAACTGGAAGCATTAATTTTCATTTAATTTAATTTATTTCAACTTATTTTTGTGCTTATAAAAAAAAATAAGGTTCAAGCATGCTGTCCTGGACACACACCCCTCAGCTATCTGGGCTGTCTGTCCAGGACAGTGAGCTAGTTGTTAGTCTTACACCTATCCAGTGAGTCGTTAAAACTCACTCTGGGTGTGAGCCAGTACCAGACTGCGAACCCTGTACCTACCAGCCTTATGTCCAATGGCTTAACCACAACACCACCGAGGCCGGTATTAATTTTCAAACAAATTATTGACTTGATATAATTTGTTTGTATAACTATGTAGTAGTTGCTGGCAATATAGGCCTACCTGGCTCACACCACATGTACATGTATAGTGCATGGAGACAGGGAGGGACTGCATGAACCCACGACCCACCATATTCATCATCACACTTCACAACTGACTAGTAAGAATGATCAAATTCACGATTTTGTTTCTTCTCGAATCAAGGCAGCTTTCCACCATTTTTTTTTATTTTTTATTTTTTATTTAGTTTCTCTGAAAGGAGGAAAAGACTGTTAATGGAAGCTAAAATAAGCAAGAATTGACTGAAAACCAGACATTTGGCTAATTAGAGGCTGTTTACAATTTTCAACATTTTCACCAGCATACAAACCACAATCATGTGGGTGTGCAAGTGTGTCTGTTAGTTTTAGTGTGTATGTTAGTGTGTGTTGTGTGTGTATGTGTGGGTGTGCATGTGGGTGTGTGTGTATGTGATGTGTGTATGTGATGCCCAAATTCATAAATTTGTTTCTCCGTGTGCCAAGGAAGCATCAACAGTAGTTTTGGAGAAGAAGTTGAAGAAATTACAGTTTAAATGTATTTTGCTACACAACTATAGTAAACTTAACCCCCACCCTGGGGAGAAATGCGTGGGGGTTCCAACAGTAATGACTTTAACAAATTAGATAAACCATTTGTTTACTTTTACATATATGAAGACTATTCGGGAGTATAGAGTATAGATAAAAAATTTTTAATTAATTGGCCTAATTTTCCCCTTTTGGGTCACCCCCTCAGGGTCCTGTGGGTCAGAGTAACCAAATTCACATATTTGTTTCAAAGAAACATCTCATATAATTTGGTTGGAATTGGTTATTGAGTTTATAAACGTTTACACATGATGAACAGACGGACGGACGACGTCGGATAAAAACAGATTGAACCTAACTGAACCTTTGAGTCAGGTGACCTAAACAAACTGAGATAATTATTATAATAATTATGAAGCATTATCATCTACTGTTACGTTTGCGGGACTGTGGAAACTGTGATTATTATAATTCATGTACAACAATGTACTTGCAAAGCATAATTAACATATCCTGTTGTGTTTGCGAGACTGTCACACTGTCATTGACTGTACATGAACTCGCACATACATGTACCTCGTGTTGTACGTGTTTGCCAGACTGTGGACTGCATCAGTAATGCTATATAATGATCTGTAACCTGGCTATCGCGGTTTCACGTGGAGATAATTATGCCTTTCATAAGACTTTCTCCGAAGATGTGAATGAGCGTCAGCAGCACAAAAATAATCCTTTGACATTTCTCGGAGATAAAAGCTGTGGACAATTTGAAACCCAGAGCTACTGCAGCATAATTAATCTGGTTCTCTTGGTGACATGTTCTGTGCTCACGGCGGGCTATTTCTGACAACAAAAGACAGGGCAAAATGACATGCCATCAGGAAACATATTTCTCAACATAAATAATTAAGGAAATTGTAAATAAAAGGAAGTTTTAATAACTGACTAAAACATGATACACTAGCTAGGGAAAACCTCCCAAATATGTTGTTGGTGTTGTTGTTTTGTTTTATTTAGTGACAAAAACAACAGATATTTTGTTATGACCTATTTGGTTGCATATTATTAAATTATAACGAAATGAAAGCGTGAAAAAATACCATTCTATTGTAAATTAAAGTGAATTGAAAATATTTTTGTTCAAAATTTAGGAGGCAGATGTACTTCAGTGTTAGAGCACTCGTCTGAGTTATCATGAGTCAAAGGATCAATTGCACTCGGTGGACCTATCAGGTTTTTGCTATCCAAACCAGTGCCCTGTGACTGGTACATCAAACATTGTGGTATGTGCTGTCCTGTCTATGGGAAAGTGCATATAAAAGAACCCTTGCTGCTTTGTCGTTAGGAGTAGCCCATGTGGCAGCAGTGAGTTTCTTCTCACATTACTTGAACAAAGTGACAAACTAACCATATGCTAAACACCAAACAGTTGTAGGTTAAAATGTGCTGAGGTGTCATTAAACAAACATTCCTTTCCTTTCCTTCTTCCGGATTTATTTTAAGCTGTTGCCTGTAAAACCATGAAATATAAATTGAGTCTGAACATAATCCACCCTTGGATCAAGTCACTGGCAGTACCTGAGCTTGTGCCTGGAGGGGGTTGATTGGGGGGGGGGGGGGGGGGGGGGGGCATGTCTAAACTTTTTGAAGATAAGGGCACATTAATAGAGATATGGAATGGATAATTACCATGCCTAGCTAGTCTCAGTTTTATTTGGCTTTAAATATCAATTTTATTTAGCTACACATTAAAAAAAAACCCACCAAAAAACCCAACAATGCACAACAAAAGAAATGTGACGATTTCAAAATATTTTAAAAATTAAAAAAATTAATGATAAAATTAATTCAGTAAAGAGACTGTTAAAATGGACTTAAAATGTTCACGGGGCAGGACATAGCCCAGTGGTAAAGCACTCACTTGATACGCGGTCAGTTTAGGATCGATACCCATCAGTGGGCCCATTGCGATATTTCTCACTCCAGCCAGTGCACCATGTGGTATGTGCTATCCTGTCTATGGGATGGTGCATATAAAAAATCCCTTGCTGTGTGGTCCTCAACCATATGTCTAACCATATACCGGGTAATTACCATAAATAAAATGTGTTGAGTGCGTCGTTAAATAAAAACATTTCCTTCCTTCAAATGTTCACAAGACATTCATTTTAACAGACACAAAATCTAATGGCATTTAAACTGAATAATTTAAAATAAATTAAAGAAAATTAAATTAATTTTCATATATCCTTTGTTGTTCAATGTATTTATTGGGTGTTTTTTTTCACAATGTCACAAATGTATAAATCAGAAACAAAGACATTTTTATTTGTCAGGATATCACAAATATATAAACAAGGTGATTGTTAACACTGCACTATTTCCCACATAATATGGGACCACATTACTCGTTATCAATATCAGTTGAGCCATCTTGGTTTCATGTAACTCCCGAGTACACAGAACCAATACAGTACGCACTTTCCTCTTCAAGTTCGCAAACTCAGAAGACATGCCCATGACATCACCAGTCAAATATGACCTTTACTATCCATATCAGCAGAGAGATGCAGACAAAGATTTTGATATGTTTTCCTGTTGGAATATCAGTTTTTTGTAATATCATTTTCAGTGTTTTACAGTATGTAATGCTGTGAAATGACGATATACAAGAAAATCTAAAACTAATTTTCATTCAATTGTGTGGCGGTGGTGTCAAAGTATTCATGACATTTTAATGGGTTCGGTGTATCAATACTGACTTTCGGCCCATGCAAAACGAGTACGTTGTTGAACAATAAAGTGCTGAGAATTGATTCGGGAATTGGGGATGGTGGGTACTTACATCTGATGATGATCATCAGCAAGACATTTCCACGGAAAGAGTTTGACCCGTACCCTTCTATATCAAAGTCTCTAAGACTAACCCTAAGTCTGACCTTAAAACTAACCCTAACCATTGAAAGGTGGTACGGGTCGAACTCATGCCATTTCCACATCTCTCGTTCTCAGCTTGACAAGCTTTTACATATCAATACTGCTTAGAAATGTTCCATGAAATGATATCTGAATGTCAGTGGGTAATAAACAGAATACTAAACTCTCTACTTATTGGTACTGGGGAAAAGATGGAACAATTCAAAAAAAAGAAAAAAAGATTAAGAAAAAAGAAATAATTTTTGTTAATAAAATAAATAAATAAATAAATAACATAAAAAGTAATATTTTGGGGATTTTTTTGTATTCATGGACTGATGGTTTTTTCCATAAAGGATAACATTAGTTCACTTGTGCAAAATAAACAATATACAAAGAAATATTTTCATTTCTCACACCCGCCTGTGTATACACTTCCCCAGTGAGACCAATGATACATTCATTGTGTAAAATACTCAACTGAACCATAACGTTCACTTGCAATACACAATATGTGTTCCATGTTCAGCAAACATGTCAGCAGTGTGAGTCCACAATGCTGTCTTTGATTAACATTGCAGACCCTAGTTTCAACACATGAAAAAGAACACTATGTTTGGTTAATTTACAAAGTTGTAACTATTTGGATAAAATTACAAAAGAGTGAAACACAAATTCATCTGTGATGCTGAAATGGGGAAATATCCTTTATAAATAGACTATAGAGCTCATCTAAAAAGCATTCCTTGGTATTAGAAACACCAGGATGACCAGAAACACTTGGGATATACAGACATGGATAAATAAAACAATAAAATCTAAGAAATGTCTGATGTGTAAAAACTAGGGTCGGTTTAGGATCGATCCCAGTCGGTGGCCCCATTGGGCTATTTCTCGTTTAGCCAGTGCACCACGACTGATGTAAGAAAGGCTGTGGTATATACGATCCTGTCTGTGGGATGGTGCATATAAAATCCCTTGCTGCTAATCGAAAAGAGTAGCCCATGAAGTGGCGACAGCGGCTTTCCTCTCTATATATATCTGTGTGGTCCTTAACCATACGTCTGACACCATATAACCGTAAATAAAATGTGTTGAGTGCATTTTTAC
Organism: Gigantopelta aegis; assembly: GCF_016097555.1. Lineage (NCBI taxonomy): Eukaryota > Metazoa > Mollusca > Gastropoda > Neomphalida > Peltospiridae > Gigantopelta > Gigantopelta aegis. The sequence continues at coordinate 22,926,533 of NC_054702.1, forward strand.
GTACACCGTCATGAACTTGTAAATTATATCATAAATTCAATGCACAAATGAAAAATGAGTTGTGCAAACTTATATATCTGCATGAGCGACGTGCGAACGAAACTATCGCTCTCACAATTTTCAGAAGCCTGAACAGTTGATAATACAACAGCTTTGGTAAGTTAGCCACTACTGTACATGGACCACTTTATAATGGAGGCTGGTGAACGTACAAGTGGAGGGGGTTCACTTCGGCATTGAAATCCCATTTGCTCAATGAAGTTTCATTTTCTTGAAATGTATTTTCTGGGGGAGCATGACTCCAAACTCCCTAGAAACTTCACTCACCACAGTCTAGAACACCCCTGCATAATTTCCTACATACACATGGAATGAACTAAAACTAAAGTTATACAAATGTTTACGCCACATTCAAGTGTGCTTGTATATGTAATTACCATTTCAACAACTTCTGAATTACAAATAACGTCGAAAACACTACAGATATTTATTTCTGACTTGAGATCTTGCAACAAAAACATTACTAAAGCAACCATCACCTTTTGAATTTAGAAGCAAAATGGCACTGAAATGTTTCTCTGAACTCTGTTTTGTTGACAAAAATAAAGCATACACCTTAAAAAATGTGTCATCAAGATGATCGATCGATGCAAAGATGGTGGTAGAGTATTTTTAACACTTTGTCACGCCTGAGGTCTGATGTTTTGTGGGATCAGTTGCCCTCAATGGGCTCAAGTCTGTATCCGTCCCAACTAGTGCCACAAGACTAGTCTATGGAAAAGTGCATCTTATTCTTAATTATGGTTATACGCCATTGGGCATATGGTTAAGGTTATACGCCGTTGGGCATATGGTTAAGGTTATATGCCATTGGGCATATGGTTAAGGTTATACGCCGTTGGGCATATGGTTAAGGTTATACGCCGTTGGGCATATGGTTAAGGTTATACGCCGATGGGCATATGGTTAAGGACGACACAGATAATTAGAGATAAAACCTGCTGACACAATTCTATAGTCTACTCTTTTTTATTAATTACCAGCGCTATCACAGGATAGTACATACCACAGCCTTTGTTACACCAACTGTGGAGTACTATCTGGAATGAGAAACAGCCAAATAGACCCACCATTGGGGATCGATCTAGCGATCCTAGATCGATCACACATCAGGCAAACGCTTTACCAATGGTCTACATCACACATGCTTCCAGAATATCCAAGGTATACTCTTCTTGTCATATCGTATCGTCTTTGGTTACAATAAAAAGAAAAAAGATCACTTGCTGCTTTCTAGTAGGAGTAGCCTGTGTAGCTGTAGAAAATTTCCTTTGTATGAACCAATTTCTTTGTATGAACGAATTAACCATATGTTACATAACAAATAGCCATGATTTAAATCAAACATTCCCTCTTCTCTTTACTTATTGTTAGACATTTAGCAATTTGAATGGTGAAAAAAGTTTGTTTTAACAACACCACAAAAGCACATTGATTTATTAATCATCGGTTATTGGATGTCAAACATTTGGTAATTGTAACATACAGTCTTAGAGAGGAAACCCACAACATTTTTCCATTAGCAGCAAGAGATCTTTTATATGCACCATCCCACAGACAGGATAACATATACCATGGCCTTTGATATACCATCATGGTGCACTGACTGGAATGAGAAATAACCCAATGGGCCCACAGTCTGGGATTGATCCTAGACTGGCCACACATGAAGTGAGCGCTTTACCATTGGATTACGTCCCGCCCCTCAACCGGTAAAACTAAAATATCATATTTGTGTCAATGATGAATTAACTTAATCTAAGAATTAATATTCTTATCATAGGAAGCAGGGGGACAGGGGGACAGGGGGACTGCTGCCCCCCTCCTCAACTCTGTAACTGCCACCCCCCACCCAGTTGAAAAGCTATCTATATCTGGATATATATGACCTTATATTTAATTATGGGCCCCTCCATTTACCGGCATCTTCCAACATCTATGTTTATCAAGTATTACATACCAACAGCATTTTCTCTTTCTCGTAAAGTCTGGTCGACAAACAATTTTGTCTTCTTGGGAACGTTAAGTTTGATGTTTTGAGCAGCAGGAGGCCCCGATACAAGATTCTTCTCCTCAAAGACAGTACTGCGCTTGAGAATCTTTACAAACAATCCACCACCTGTAACATAAAATAGTCAGAAATCAATTAAAAAGATTATGCCTCATTATAAGTGCTAATAAAAAAGTACACCCCTATTACTAAGGTCGATGATAGTCACTATTCGCACCGTTGTTTTGGTTTCGTACACAATAAATATAGCATATCGCACCGTAATTTCACGTGATATCCATAGTTTGTACAATTTTTTAATAACAGGATTTTCTCCAAACACATTCAGGTGCATTATTAATGTTCAAACAAAAAAACTTTTAATTGCAATTTTGCATTGGAATTTTTCCAGCATTCTTAAAATGGAAACGTCATGTACCCAGTTTATGATTATTTTAAGGAGATGCAAAGTGACGTCATTGGAATATGAACGTCATTCAAATTCAAAATTAGCTATATTATTACAATGCTTCACGACATTAAAATAAAAACTGGTCTACTAACCTTGACCCCTGTCAAATTTCTATAACAAACAGACAACGCAATTTACAGGTCAGTATTTTTTTCATAATTCTGGACAAAATATTATTTTTAAGGTTTAAAAAATGAAAAATAAAAAGTAGCTTTTGTTAAATATATCATATCAAAAAATTACTGTTGGATGTGTTATATTTATTGTATACGAAGCCAAAACAAGGGTGCAAAGAATGACTGTCATCGAGTTTAGCAGACATTTTTATTATGGGAAATCTGTAGGGAATAACTGACAGTGTTAATCAATTTTTTTTAAAAACCCACAAGAAAACAACACCAACCAAAATAAAAAATTTAAAATACATTTAAAAAATTAAAAACGTTATGGATTCAGCCAAATAATGTCATACAGTGTATATGTACTGTGAGCCAGTGGTGTCAATAAACAAAATAAACTTTAACACCATTAAATATGAGAAATTCATACCTCGAGTTGTCATCACCAGAGTTCCGTCTTCTCGCCCAAATTTTCCAAATTTCATCCCCGTGATGACATCTGGCATCTTAATGACATCCACGAGATACTTCTCCTTGTAGATGTGCACCTCACAGTTGTTCAGAGCGACCAGTACAGCAGCGAATGCTCGTGGCTTGTAGTCCATCGTTTCCATCGTCGTAATGCTCGATGGAAGCTTAACAGTCCAAAGTTTTTTACCCTGGAATAAATAGAATGCAAAGTGATATTCCTGTTCGCTAAAACAAATATGAAATGCAATCAAGATACTGAACAGGTTAAAGAAAATTGAAATGCACTCTGAATGCTGAACGTCAATGAATATTCAAAAGGTTATGTAAAAAAATGTTTAGATTCACTATTTACATTACATGAAATACATGTATATTTGATGGATAAAAATGAGTAAAAACATTCTACTTTCACAACTGAAAAATAGTTTTGGGTTTTACTGACATAATAGTGAATATGCAACAAAATGTAGAAGCATATATATATATACATGTATATATATATAGAGAACTTCACATACATTGTTTTCGCTTCCTATTTATTGCACACTTTTATTTTGCCCAAGAATATATACCATGAGACGGCGTATCGCTACGACGAAAACTCCTTTCATGGATTTACTTAATGTTAAGAATCTTACTTTGAGGCATCCTCTTGTAATGTTTCAAATACGATGTGATGTAATTTGTAAATCATATATGGCGTCAGTAAATAAAAAATGCTAACTGCAGTAAAACTAAAAAGGGAATTCTCCATTTAAAAGTTCCAGTCCAGATTGCACATATATGCGATACAAAATAAATTTATCACACGATTTCAAAATATCTTTATCACTATAGTAAGACTGAATAGGTAATAAATAAATAAAAATACATACATACATACATACATACATACATACATACATACATACATGTATTTGAAGCAAACATTTTATCAATAAAGTGCCTGTAATAGTTAGAGAAGGATGCCAATTATGATATAAAAAAAAGATGATTTCTGTATCTAGAACTGAATACCCAATTAGATAGTTTGTTGCTTGTAATGAGGAGTTTTTAACAAGAGTTGCTTCCCTTGTTGGACTGCTAGTAAAATGCTCTTGCAAAGGAATAGTTTCTTCTTCTAAAGTAGAATATTAAACACCGTGTTTTGGGTTTAATTATTACATGACTAGGCTAAAGCTACATCTCCATGCGCCTGTATGCATATGCGTATGCATATGCACGAACGTGTGTGTACGCATATGCGTAATGACTGTCTCCATGTGTGCGTAGAAGAATGTGTTATTTTTTTGGCATGATGTCACGTGTAAGTTGAAAGTGGCCACCGAAATATAATTAGGGTAAAAGTTATAATAATAATAATAAAGTTAATAATAATAATAACAACAACAATAACAATAATAAATATATAATAATAATAATAATAGAGGCCTAATAATAATAATAATAATGTTGAAAAGATTGAAATCACGAAAAGACGCACACAATGTTAGCTTCAAACTTAGCAGGAAATTCACCATGATGTAATTTTACGGAATCTACGTGTCTGTACTGCGCAAGCGTAGAGAAAAATTCACTACCTGTACCGATTCTGTGCGTTAGTTTCTTTTTACGCAAATGCTCACGCATATGCATACGTACACATGGAGACACCACAATTTAAATACATAGAAGCAAATTTTTAGATACATGCACATGGAGACATAGCTTAACTTTTGCATGCTTGACTATTTAAAATCAATGGGTGAGACAGCCTAATGTTCCCAATAATAAGACTACTACCTTTGAAGTGAAGCAGTGCATCGTTTCGTCCATACACCCGACGTAAATACTCTTGTTGATTCTCTCCAGACCCACCGGTTGGGAGTTCAGCTCTATTGTGTATTTTGCTCCTTCAGCTGTTCCTCTGAAAAAAAACACAATTACTACCGTATTTTCCGGCTTATTACACGCACTGGTGTATAAACCGCACCCCTTATTTTTAGACCAAGTTCCGACCTTTGTTTGTACATAAACCACACCTTTAAAAAAGCTGCAGTTAAAATAAAGCCACAATCTTAATTAGTTAATTATTGTTTCTATTTAATAATAATAAAGAGATCCATTCTCCCTTAAATTCAAACAATAAATAATTGTTGATTGTGCTGCTTTCAGTTTTATTTCACCTAATGGGAAAGTTTCGTGAACAAAACACTGTTGACAAAACCCGCTATTTTTACAAAAATATGAACAAGAACTTGATAATGCTAATTTTGTAATCTTGCATTAGTTGCAAAGAAAAAAAAAATACTAAGCACAGTCCTATCAATCATTTACAGTTTCGACATTGTTTTATAACTTTTAAACGACGGCCTTTAAAATATATATATATATATATATATATATATATATATATTTGCCGAGAATTATATATGTATAATTACATGTAATATAACGAAATACATTACAATAACATTATTCTCTGTATAAATTAGCGGGCTAATTAGATTGGAAATGTTGACATTTAATACAAACATTACAGGTACTCCGATTATGTGATTTTAATTCGCAAGTTTCGTATTAAACTTAAATTTTGATATCTTAATTAAAAACATTACAAACAGGTTAGAAACAGTGGCATTAAAGATATAAGAAACTGTTTTGATGTCCTTGTTATGGTCTGGCTTTTGCAATTGGCCATAAATGGCCATCACATTGTAATTGTATCATGTGACATTGTTTAGGCTGCCACTGGCTTTTTATCTGTAATATTGAACATGCAAGTTGGGTGTGTTTACTACAAAGTATAACAACACTACTTTGTATAATATGAGGAAAGTTACTTCATTTTAGAACATCTGACAAACACATCTGACGCACTACTAACAATAAATGTTACAGAAATCAAACTAAGAAAGTTCGCGGACAAGTGCATTTTTGAAACTGTAAGTATAACAATACACAAGTGATGTATTGTTTCTAGCCTGACTAGACTATTAATAAAGAGCCATTCCATTGTAATACTTCAGTCCCAGTCATTTGGTATGCTATATTATTATTATGGGAATGAAAAAAAAAAAGAGTTCTGGCTTATAGGCACAGTGGTTACCGTAAAATTCATAAATAAAGCGCACCATTTTATAAACTGCACCTTTCAATTCACAGTAAAAAAAGTAGTGGCTTATATACTGGAAAATACGGTAATAGGCAATGTCGAAAACACTCATACTGAAGCCTGCTGATCATCCATTTTGTTTTCATGTTGTCAATTAAATTATTTGCGCAAACTGATCAATATTGATTAACGATTAATTAAATGTATATTTTAAGTGTAATTAGTGATTTTTTTATGCAAACATTGTATATTTCAAAATGGCAACAGATATGAATGTATGAATGAATGTTTAACGACAGCCCAGCACAAAAATTCACATCGGCTATTGGGTGTCACATATCAAAATATTATTTAATATATAATTATGTAAAACCACAGTGTACGGATAGATACTTTATAATAAAACTGACACGTGATAGGAACTCTTGAAGGTGGAAACATATGTATATTAAGGCTTCAGTTTTTGTTTTTCTGTTACTAATGAGATATTAAATTTTGGAAAGAGACAGCATTTTTTTAAATGAATTCTGACAGCCAACATCTTAATAGAGCTTAAACTTAAGAATTTTTTACCTTCAGCAATTTTAAAAGGCTTTTAAATCCTTACATATGACCATTTTCAGCCTGCCTATGGCAATTTTAAACCAGTAACTCTGGCAACAAATAAACACAAAACACAAAACTCAAAACATAGCATATGCCTCAACCAACGGCAATAATTTTTATTCAGAAGCAAAAAACTGCTATCTGTAAAGCTGCTGGCCTATGGCAATTTATACTGTAGCCATAGTCACTAAGAATGTCAATATGTTCGAGGCCTATCTTAAGTATGTAAAATCTGGGCTCATTTTACGAAGCGATCTTATTATTAAGATCACCTTAAGGTGACCTCAGTGCTAAAATCGCTTCGTAAAACGGGGTCCAGAAGTATAAATGTATGACTATGCTTTTTATAAGGAAGGAAATGTTTTATTTAACAACGCACTCAACACATTTTATTTAGTTATATGGTGTCGGACATATGGTTAATGACCACACAGATATTGAGAGAAAAAATCTGCCGTCACCACTTCATGGGCTACTCTTTTCACTTAGTAGCAAAGGATCTTTTATATGTACCATCACATAGACAGGATAACACATACCACGTCCTTTGATATACCAGTCGTGGTGCACTGGCTGGAGCAAGAAATAGCCCAATGAGCCCGGGATCAATCCCAGATCGATCATGCATGAAGCGAACACTTTATCACTGGGCTACATCCCTCACTTATGCTTTTTATAAAGACCTGCATATATAATCTCATGACCAGGGCTCACCTGACCGGGCGAAGTGAGCCCAAACTTTGCTCTGACCAGCCTGATACTAGTACGCATTCAATCTGATAACTCCACAGTGTATCAATTAAGAAACTGTGACTGTGGAATGCATTTAATTGCCTCTGGGTAATCTAAGCTTGACCCTGGTAGATTAATCTACCGTATATCGCTGTGTATTAGCCGACTTTTTGATACAAAATTTATCAAGTCAAAGGCTGGGGTCGGCTTATCTAAGGAGTCAACATTTTATTGGAAATGTAAAGTTAGAATAGTGACGTCACGGCTCGACTCGATCTATTGTCATTATTGTGCTCTGCATTTCCGCTTTCATAAAGGTTTAATATTGCATTTTAACACAAGCTATTACAAATAAAAGATATTAAAATTGTATATATATGTTCATCTTTAATAAATGTTGGTGTTTAAAAGTTATTTAGTAATATTTATCTGTTTAAACAACATTAAATGGTGACCGATCAAAACAATTTCAGAAAATTTCGCAGGCCACGTGTCATTACAAAACTGCTTACTAAACCGGTGAACACGTTAATTGTTCCAGCTTCATTTGTTTTGTTTGTCGGCTTGGGATTAATCGACACGGGTGGTTGGGTATGGTAGGGTATAGCCGACTAGTAATGAAAAGACCGATTAGCACAATCAACAATGCAAACAGTCACTGTGTTTTTAACGTGTGGCTGCAATCAAGAATGTTTAGGTATATTTCGCTATCTTGGTACTTATATTTTACGAGAAATAAATTAACCGGACACCGTTTCTATAAATAGAAATCGGCTACTGCTTCCAGATAAGTTTGCTGTGACAAATGACGTTTGAAAGCAGATGTACTTTGTCATTTTGTAGACCACACAGACATCTGACTTGGTTAGTTTTATATAGGGGGGTCGGCTTATATACAAGGTCTATAATTTTAAAGCCGATTTGGAGGATGAAACTAGGGGGTCGGCTAATGCACGGAGTCGGCTAATACACAGCGATATACGGTACTAGGACAATACTCTGCATCGAGCAGTTATTAAATGAAATGAGAAGACAAACTTGAGAGAATGAATTCTAAACGGTTAAATTAGTGCTGTTCAATTACACTTCATTATTTGTAAAGAATGCGACATGTGGAAAGGTGATTTAAAAAACAAACAATAAACTAGAGCACATATCGATCAGTTAGCAGTACAGATGGTAAAAAAAATTAAATAAAAAATTAAAATTAAAATACAGATTGTAAAAGTTGCACCTGTATTTTTTTTTTTTTTTTTTATTAAAATTCTAAGTCTCCCTGCTGTTAAGAGAGAAGTGAATTCGCTCTATGATTTGACCTCATGTGAGGCCTGCATGATGCATACCTCTTGAGTGTGTAGATACATCCATTGCGACAGGCGGCCACGATTCTGTACTCCACATCGTACAAACCATTGACACTGATAAACACTGGGACACTGGGCAACTCCATCTAAAAACAAAAACATACAGTCTACAAATTTACCGTATTTGACCGGAAATAAGCCCAGGGGGCCAAGACAACTCATTGTGAGCTTGGCATGGGGTGGGCTTATTCCCAGACAAGGGGCCAGTTTTGTTGAAAAAAAAATTAATAATAATAATTAAAATAAATAACAATACTTAAATGAACTAGGAAGAAAACAAAAAATGTTCAGTAGCACATCTATTAATTAGTGTTCCATTTGTTATTAATAAATAATAATTGTTTATTAATTAAATTGTGGGTTTTTTACTAGTATCTAATTATCAGAAACACACCTTCTATGTTACAATTACTTACCAGTGCTGTTTATTTACATCCAAAATTTAATGCTGAGAAGACTTAAAGGGACACACCCTAGTTACGTTTATTTGTTAACCATTACGGCGTTGTTTTTCGCTATTAAACCCCATTTTTCACAAATAAAATTGCACTTTACTTACATTTTATTATTTAGAATACACATTTCCATTCACCTGAAGTGCTTTTTGGTAATCCTGATGTTTGTAAAACCACGAAATGCATTTTTTGTATTTTTTCACAAAACGTGTTGTCGAGAAAAAACCGTTAAGCAAGCGAGGTCCAATCTATTTTTAATGTCACAGACGTTGGTATATCACGTGACCGTTATCATTTTGGTTCGGTTTGTTTTCTCATGCACGGTTCGCGCAATCAACATCCGATTTGTTGTTGTTCATTTGTGAGATTTTTCTCGTGAACATTTTCAGTAACAATAAAGTTCAGACAAGTAAGTGTCTCAATACAAAACGTTACAAACCCTTAAAACCAATAATTTTGCTAAGTCTTACGATATCTGGAGAGGGGATACCACAGGACAGAACAGTTGGAACATGTCCAGGAGAGGTGAAACGAACGCACCCCAAGTCTGTGAAATTTGTCGTGACGTAGGCATTGTTGTGCTTCTACCGGTGACATCAGAATACTAACTTTCAAAATTATTTCAAGCAATTGGGACATGGGGATTCCCATGGTATTTATCTATATAAAATCTGCTTTTTCACTCCATTTGATAAAAACGTGATATAAGTGTGTTACAGGTTTGTAGATTAACCAAATTATAATTTATTTTCGCTGGATAGAAGTAGGGTGTGCGGCTTTAAAACAACAGCAATTAACAACAAACTCAATAGCCTATACACACGTTTCTGACACAGGCAGCTAGCTTACACTACAAAGAATTGTCAATCTAAGGTCAATCAGAATACGGTATTTGCTTAATTAGCATTAACTGCGGACCCAGTGTGGTGGTAAAAATAGACATTGGTTTTTAGTTCATACTTGGGCTTGGATACTTCAGAGAAATACTGCAGGCATGAAATTGAAAACAATGTTACACACTGTTATTGTTAGACTGCTAAATCTCACTGGTTGTAAAATATTGTGTTACATTTGTGTTTAATTATCTGCAGGAGGTATGACCTTTTAAATGAACTTTGAGCAAACTTGCAATTTCATGTTATTTATAAGGTGACGAAGTTGGGGGTGGGCTTATTTACGAATGAGGGCCTAATGCCTAATTTCTTAAATTCTATCAAAACGGAGTTGGGCTTATTCAAAGACATGGGCTTATTTCCGGTCAAATACGGTAGTAGTATTCCCGATTTTAAAAACCAATAATTCGCAAAAGTTCATTACAAGATTTCCATGTAACTTTAAAAGATTTAACTATTAAATTGAAAATGTCAGAATATATTATTAATAATTCATCACATACTAGTAATTATCTACATGATATTGTACAGATGATCATTAACTGTAAAACTAAAGTCAATCAATACCTGAGGACTACAAATGCATGTATTTATGTAGCATCCTTGGCTATAATACTTTTTCCAGAAATCAACACACTGGGGTGGGAGAAAGGAGGACAATACCACAGAATTATTGTTTTGTAAAATACCATAAGCAACGGGCTACTACATATACCTCTCAACTACCGGTATTGATGAATTTGCATGAGAATGAAAAAGTCCACGGCAATCTCCACAGCATTGCCGATTGCCTTTCTCTAACAAATATTAATTAAAAACACCTACTAGTATAACTAAAGACAAATGAAAACTGTAGCAGACTCACAGTTGAAAGTACAGTAAACGCCTCTGGGTCAAGGACGTATATGGATCTGTTCTCCGTCCCCAGCACCAAACAGCTTATAGCGTCCTCATCCGCCATCGACTTCTTCAGGGTCTTCAAACACGTTATCACAGTCTGAAGGATAAAATAACAGTAAATTTAATTTAGTAGATTCTTTTTACTTACAAATTAAAATAAGGTTATCACAGTCTGAAGGATAAAATAACAGTAAATTTAATTTAGTAGATTCTTTTTAATTACAAATTAAAATAATGTTATCACAGTCTGAAGGACAAAATAACAGTAAATTTAATTTAGTAGATTCTTTTTAATTACAAATTAAATTAAGGTTATCAGTCTGAAGGACAAAATAACAGTAAATTTAATTTAGTAGATTAGTTTTAATTACAAATTAAAATAAGGTTATCACAGTCTGAAGGACAAAATAACAGTAAATTTAATTTAGTAGATTCTTTTTAATTACAAATTAAAATAACGTTATCACAGTCTGAAGGACAAAATAACAGTAAATTAGTAGATATTTATAATTAGAAATTAAAATAAGGTTATCACAGTCTTAAGTACAAAATAATCGTAAATTAGATTTTTAAATTACAAATTAAAATAATGTTATCACAGAATGAAGTACAAAATAACAGTAAATTAGTAGTGGTTTTATTAGAAATTAATATAACATCTACAAATCAAATTAATATACATTTTTTAATATTTAATTTTTTTGTTTTAAGTTTACACAATATAGAGCAAAATATACTTGTAGAGTTAAGAATTGTTTAAATATAACAGACAATTTGTCAGTGATTTGTTGGGGGGGGGGGGGGGGGGGGTGTGTGCAAAACTATATATTTGTCAAAACATCCCAGGTGTGGGTGCATTGGGTAGATGCTTCCTGGACAGTTCACGTGCCTTACCACAAAATATTAAGAAAACATTCAGAATAGATTTGTAACGAGATCAAAAGCTAGATCAAAATCTAGATCCAAAATCACTTCACCTGTCTCTTCCAGATTGTTCACCGACTACAACATATTCATGAAACATTCAGAATAGACCTGAAATGAGCTCACCTGTCTTTTCAGTGGAGAGGACTTGTGTAAATTGACAAAATTCTCCAGATCGTTTGCTTCAAGCTGAATAAACCTCAAGGATCGGACGGTCAGTGTTTTTCCTTCGAGTCTGAAACATACAGATTGGCACATGGGTGTGTATGTTACATAAACATTTAGGCATATTCAATGGAGAGAATTTTCGAAAGGGTAGGGATAAATCATTATTGGAGAGTTAAACAAAGTTTGTTTTGTTTAACTACACCACTAGAGCATATTGATTTGTTAATCATTGGCTGTTGGATGTCAAACATTTGGTAATTCTGACACGTAGTCATCAGAAGAAACCCGCTAAATTTTTCCTAATGCACCAAAGGATCTTTTATATGCACTTTCCCACAGACAGGAAAGCACATACCACGGCCTTTGAACAATTGTGGTGCACTGGTTAAACAAGAAAAAGCCCAATCAGTTGAATAGATCTACTGAGGAAACCTGCTACATTTTTTTTTCTATTAGTAGCAAGGGATCTTTTATATGCACCATCCCACAGACAGGATGGCACATACCACAGCTTTTGATACACCAGTCGAACCAAAACCGACAGAGGATCAAGCAAGTACTTTACTGTCACTTCATTATTGGAGAGGAAGAAAGGAAATGTTTTATTTAATGATGCACTCAACACATTTTATTTACGGTTAAATGGCATCGGACATATGGTTAAGGACCACATAGATATTGAAGTGGAAATCCGCTGTCACCACTTCATGGGCTACTCTTTTCGATTAGCAGCATGGGATCTTTTATATGCACCATCCCACAGACAGGATGGCACATACCACGGCCTTTGATATACCAGTCGTGATGCACTGACTGGAGCGAGAAATAGCCCAATGGACCCACCGATAGGGATCGATCCCAAACAGATCACGCATCAAGCGAGTGCTGTACCACTGGGCTATGTCCTGTCAGTTCATTATTGTAGAGATTCAGCTGCATGTTTTCAATGAACAGGCAATGTGAACAAAATACATACTGGCCAGTTTATGATACACGTGTATTTATAAGACAATAAAACCTTGATTAGATCCAAAATGATTTTAAATTATTACCCATATGGGCATATTTGTTTGATAATTGCAAATTGGTTCTACTGCCACTGATTGGCCGACGTAAAAAGGATAACGTTTGGTTGGTTGTTCACCAAAGTCAGAACTTCACTTTCATTCATTCATTCATATTAAAACAATATTTGGAATTATTAATAAACTAGTACTGGGTTAAGAGGGTCATATTCGAGGGGATATTGCAGTGTGTCTGAGCTAGATTAGGCTACTTGTAATGAAAAAAATAATACTGCTACAGTTATGCTCTTGCTACCTACCGTAAAGTATCCAAAGCTTCTCTTAGCACAAAAAGATTGATGTCATCCTAAAATACGAACAGAAACAAACCAACTTTAAATTAAATACTAAATAAATTACAGGCACAGAGTCAAGGTATCAGATGTGTAAAATATTTTTATTCAACATTCCAATATTTCTTTTTAAAGTTATATCATGAACTTGTTTGTACTTTCACGAAGTCCCATACTCAATAGCTTATAGAGTTGCAGCTATAGGGACTTAAAAGTAAAAATCTCAAAATGCTGAGACAACTTTTGTGAGGAAGTATACATATGTGTAAGTGCAATCAGGGCTCAAAACTCGCCAAAAAATATGGTGGCCCAAACAAAAATATCTGGGCCACTAAAATTTAATTTTAAGTGGCTCAAACTTGCTTTAGGTAGCCTAAACACGAAATATTCATATTTCAGGTTTTAAGCAAAATTATAAGTAAGCATACGAAATGTGCTTCAATAAAATATTGATTTGAAGAACCACTTCTAGATAGTAAAGATACCAACATACATGATGATGAAATGAAAAGTTAAAAGAAAACACTGACTTGATGTTGTACTTCAAATTATTTTCGATGAACCCATCTGTGTCATTTTGGGAACGCAGACTGGAAGAGCAGTTAGCTACAGGCAATAGATCACATGATCGCATTTACATGATCGCATGGGGTGTTCAGTGATGCTAATGAAATATTTTACAGTGGCATGGGGAAAAAACTTCTTTTTTTATCTGAGGCATTATCTTGACTTTTTTTGTTGTTGCGAAAATTATGTTTATCAACGTTTATATAATGGGAAAACACAGAATTAAGACATTAACAAAATCAACATTCGTGAGGCTTCGTGACAGCAAATAGAATGAATACTCAACATTTTGTCATCGTGGTAAATCTTGTCTACAACATCAATGTTTATAATATAAATGTATGTTGACTAATTACAGTAAGCAGATACGTTCAGTTTTGCGAACCACAAGCAAGATTTTAATGTGGAATAAATATACACAATACAATTATTAATAGCGGCTCATATATATAAAAAAAAGATCACCCAAGTAATAATATTTTGGCGTTTAATGCCATTATTTTTTAATATTTAAGTCGCCCAAACAGGACTTTGGTCGCATTTGGCGACCTGGCACCGTTTCGAGCTCTGGCAATTCTTTTAGGAAAAAGACAGACTGAGAAAAGAACATGGTAAGACAATCGGGCATTGTTTTTAGTACATATAGTAGATGTTGAGTAGCTTCTTACAGAGATGTGAGAGGGGCTGGAACAAAAAATCTTACTGCGGCTGGGGTCTGGAGCCGCTCAAGGGCCCCTTATGAAAAATTGTTTGCAACCCCTGGAACTGTCAAAAATTGCATTCAATGCTAACAAATCTAAACTGGTTATAACTTATAATATAAGGCACACATCATAAACTTGAAATCGTGAAAACATGCAAATGAACCTTGTGTGGTCAACAGTACTGAACATCATGTTTTGGGGATTTTATAGACGAAATGAAAAAGCACATTTTCGCGTTTATGCATAGCTCTCACATCCCTTTTTTTAACAGTCAAACATTTTGACATTCAATTTTGTGTAAGCATCTCTTTGTAAGTAGGGCCTAAAAGAAAAAAATTGGTGTTTCCAGGAAAGTGTCCCAAAAATTAGGTAGCTAGTGTAAGTAGTTTTGTTTGTGGTTTGTTTTCTTTTTCCTTTTTTGTTGATTTTGTTTTTCACTACATTCCCCTTTTAAGTCCACCGTCACATGAAACAAAAATATAAAGAAAAAAGGACAGGCCTTTTTTTTCTAGTTATGTAACTTTAATATTCAGTTAGGTAACAATTTTACCATCAATATACAACATAACAAATTAGTTTTGTGCAAATTCTCAATGTTCTGTGTTGCATACTTTTCCTGCTATTTAACTCTAAACTGTGGGACTTTATTCTTTATAAATCATACAATATATATTTTCGAAACAATTCCAAATGTTTTATTTAACAACGCACTCAACACATTTTATTTACAGTTATATGGTTAAGGACCACACAGATATTGAGAGTGGAAAACACTTCATGGGCTACTCTTTTCGATTAGCAGACTAAGGAAGAAAATAATTTCTGTATTTTAAACTTTATTATTTGTACTATTGTACTTAACCTTCTGACTACTGCAGGCGAGATATCTCGCCCGACGTCACGTCAGTCGATATACTGTACACTGTATACAGTGCATTCCCCAATTCATATTTCCCGCCGTTTTGCACACGACACTCACCGGAAACGGAAATATAATTAAAGAAAAAAGATTTTTTTTCAAAATAGTGGTTTTTGTTTTGATTTTTTCAATTGAAAATACCTTCAAATTGCCTTGGTTTTCGGCAAGTATTTTCGCTTGACAACAATGGCGGCACATCGCGGTAATTTTCAGGGATCGATAGCTGATTGTAACAGCTAATTTGATAATAAATTTGATTGTTTTACCAACAACGAAAATTACCAAATATTGCAATATGAATCGTAGTTCGGGTTTTAAAAAAAATTCTGGTCAAAAAACCACTGTTATCGGGAATAATGGACATAAATACTGGACAGCTGGCCACAAATGCCCATAAGTAAACGCAACTTTTTCGATTTTTTGCCTAATTTTAATCACCATTAGCCGATCTAAAATAATAAAAATTACAAAAAAAACACGAAAATAATACTTACCGATTCATATATGAACTTTATTTCATGTATTTATGAAACATTTAAGTGAATATATGTGAGTAAAAATTATAAACTTGTACCCACTCAACGTGGTTTTTGTTAAAAATTAATCCAGTAGTCTAAAGGTTAAAGAAATGTTTCCTAGTTAGAGATTTAAGTTTATGTGCAAAACTAGGCTTACAGCATTTTGTGTAATAGTCAAAGTAGTGATAAATAATAACTGATGTCTTGATTGTGTCAGTATTAAAGTGAATGCGTACATTAGCAGCTTGGTTCCAGAGATCCTGTTCCAACTGATCCACCTCCAGTGGGGGCAATGTGAACTTGAAGTAAGGACGGAGATTCTTGTACACGTAAATGTATGGACCCGAGGCTACTGCAATAGCTACAATAAAACACATTAAAATACAATAATGGCCGCATCAACAAACACTGTCTAACACACACAAATTCACCATCTCAATTAATTATTATGAATTGTGATTTATTTGTAATATTTGAGTAAGGGATTTAGCTTAGTAGTAGACTGCTCACCTCAGGGGTGATGGATCACAGGACTGCCATAAATTGCCTGGGATTTTTTCCCATTCCAACCAGTGCCCCACAAATGGCACATCAAATGATGAGGTATGAACTTTCCTGTCTATGTGAACGTGCAGATAAATGATCCCTTGCTGCTTTTTAGCAGCAGGCTATGAAGCAGCAATGGGTTCCCTCCCTCCCTCCCCCGCGCTCTCTCTCTCTCTCTGTCTGTCTGTCTGTCTGTCTGTCTGTCTCTCTCTGTCTCTCTCTCTCTCTCTCTCTCTCTCTCTCTCTCTCTCTCTCTCTCTCTCTCTCTGCCAAGTGTCAATATACACATGTAGTCATATGACAAAATTAATAGTTTAAAAATTCAATTTGCTAGTTAAACAAAATTCTTTACCCTTGTTTGTTATTTTATAACAATCTGACAGAAATTACTAATATTATGCAATGTGATTTGCATAATATCTATTACTATCAGGGATATAAAAATGAACAGAAAATCTGGAAAACGTTGCATGTTCTAAAACCATATTAAATAATTTGTTTCTATCATCTTAAAAGTGGGATGACTGGGTGAAGAACAGTCCCCATGGTTAAGTAATTAACAAGTGAAAAAGCTACCTGCTGTTCTAGGCTCAAGAACATCCATGTAAAATGTGACCACACCAGTGGGAAGGTCAATTATCGTATGTTCACTCAGAAGGTTTGTGTCTGAAAACAAAAATTTAACAAAATCATTCACTTATTCTTCATATATGAATCATACAAAAATGTGAATATTAGTATATACATGTATTTAGTAAAATAGCCCTTATGTGAAAAAAACCTATTAATTTCCAGGTCTAAAAACTGAAAGCAGTAACCTTTTTTTTCAAAGATCTTATGACAATATCTGCCTAGGAATGGTGCAACATTATCCAGGCAAAGGACTAGAAAAACCTATTTTGTTGGGTCATTTGGCAGGTAAGTTGGTGTACGTGACACCTTACATAAATTTATAGTGTCGAAAAACACTAATGTCAACTTTCATTTAATTTTTAACAGTATAACACATCATTTCGTGGAGAGGAATTTATACAGGTCTACCACCTGTTTGCCAATCCACTTTAATTATTGAATAAATATAGTTTCAAACAAAAACATTTTTTTAATTGTTTCTCACTTTTGTAAACTTTGAGTTTCATGTTGTAACTCCCGGTCCCAAGATCAGCAATAATCAGCTTGCAGTCGCCATCTGCGTGTATGTCGGACAGAGCCAGGCACTGCGTGAAAGTGTACAGCGACGCTACAGGGTCGTGGTAGGCATCAAGCCACTTCGTCTTGGCTTCTGGCAAACCTCTGTGGGAGAAAAAAAAAAAAAGAAACAAGATATGAAATCAGTGTTGATTGTGTTTCAAGGTAGGTTGTTTATTCAAATATAGGCTGAAAATTTTAGTGATAGCATGCATTCAGCAGAAGTTGTATACATGAAAATTCTTATCTATCTGCCTGTCTACCCTTGTTTTTGCTTTGTAAACAATGAATATATATATATAATGCATACATGTACATGTATTACAATAATTTCACTTCACATCCATATTTCATAAGTCTAAGAAATCAGTTAGATATCTAGCTTGCACCCAGTTTAATGTTATTGTACAGAACTACAAGGTGCACGACATCATTTAAATACTATAATATGAACTATATAGGATGTGGTTCTTGTAAGTTACCACTACACCTTTTAAAATAATTGTCAGTTCCATATTGAGCAGAAAACACCATTTACATGTTGTTATTTTTTATACATGTATGTGTAGAAAAAATATTCAGTTTAACTTTTTTTTAAATTAAAAACTGTACCACAGGGATTGAATTTAATGGGACAAAATTTAGTCATTGTTGCATGTTAGTAATTGGTCATCATACACAAACGCAACTCCAAGAAAGTTTTTTTTATTACAAAAACATGAAAAGGTTTACTTATTTATTTTGAATGGATGCTGTTGTGTTACATGTATATTAATACACTTGTTGAAGTTTACCTTGTTACCATTTCTTTTGGCTATATAATATAATTTTTATGCCCTTAAAAAGCCACGGCCAAATGGCCGTAACCTCTTATTTGTCTAATATGGAACCTTTTGTTTTCAAAATCTTGATTAGTGATATTTCTAGTCAACTGAAAATTGATCATCAACTACTGATGTGTACTGTTTAATGTTTTAAAATTAAGTAGCGATCTCTGAAACTTGCATAGCGAATCATGACACGATACTGAACAAAATATTCCCTGTAAAATACCAAATGTTGGAAATGTTATATTTATGGTGTAGGAAGCAAACAGTAAAAACAGTCGCGCAGAAATTATTGTTGACTTTACACTTAGTGAATTCTGGATCTACACTGTAATGTAATAGACACTGCATGATCCATTATGGTCAGATCTGGACTGGAATCTTACTACCATTGTACCAACTCACTTCAACCTTGGCCAGTGGTTGGTAAATTCAAATCTCAACCAGGGAACATTTTGTTTTTAAAATCTTGATCAGCAATATTTCTAGTCATCTGAAAATTTATTAATGTTTTAAAATTGTGTAGCAGTCTCTAAAACCGGTGTAGGGAATCATGTCACAGTACTGAACAAAATATTCATGTCAACCCCCATAAAAGTTACCAACTTACTCCAACATATGCATATAATTATGTACCATTGACATTCCAAACTGCATTCAGCTAACAACAAAAACACGATTACAATACTTGCAGAAAGAATATTCTATATTTTTCAGTTGCGGTACATATAATAAAATATATTCCAAAAACAAATCTACAACATGGACATGAAACGAATCCATTCTAGTAAACAAAAGTGTAACACCATAAAACAGAAAAGAAGGAAGGATATGTTTTATTTAATGACGCACTCAACACATTTTATTTACGGTTATATGGTGTCGGACATATGGTTAAGGACCACACAGATATTGAGGGAGGAAACCAGCTGTCTCGACTTTATGGGCTACTCTTTTCGATTAGCAGCAAGGGATCTTTTATATGTACCATCCCATAGACAGAATAGCACATACCATGGCCTTTGATGTACCAGTCATGGTGCACTGGCTGGAGCGAGAAATAGCCTAATGGGCCCACTGACAGGGATCGATCCCAAACCGACCGTGCATCAAACGAGTGCTTTACCACTGTGTTACATCTCGCCCCAAAACTGGAAAGAGTAGTTTCTAACTGCGTTCAGGCACATGCATCTGGAAAAATAACCATTCTGTGCATTATATATTATATGTTTCTTAACTATGCCAAGTTGGCAAAACTTTTTTTTTATGGAAAAATTAGGTTTATCAAGCATCTGGTCTGGTCCACATTTTACCAACACCCATCGCTAACACTTGATGTCAATACAAATAGGCATTACGTTCATAGCAGTAAATAGTTTGTAAAATATAAATTTTCTAATGAATTGAAGCTTAATTAATTAAACAATGTAGACACTCAAAACTGTTTACAATTAGTATGAATGGACTATGTCTACTATTCACTACAGTAGAGGCACAAAAATGCAGCATACCTTTTGCAGATTGAATACAATAATTGAAAACAGATTCTAACAACAGAGGTCTTAACAATTATACAAATTAAATGATTTTGCCATGTTGATCTGGCACGTGTGAGGTCATGTGACACACACCGAATGCTAATTCATCTTCCTCCATTTTATGTGAATTTCTTGAAGTCAAGTTCATCCAATATCAGTAATTTTAAGGACTAAACAAAAATTTACTTAGTAAAATTAATGGTTTTAGGGGTTTGTAAAGTTTTATATGTAGATATACTTACTTGTCTGAACTTTATTGTTAATCAAACTGTTCTCGAACTATGAAGTAAAACCTCACAAATGAATGTAATGCAGACGACAACATATCTAGTGTTTTCCCTAGAAATTTGGCAAAAGCATGGTAGACTAGACACTTCTGAGGCATTTTCACTATTTTCAGGGCATTTTTTTTTCAATAAAGAAAAAAACAATTCATTGAAATGAAAATAAATGTAATTAATGTGTTTGCTTTAATAAATGAATTGTAAAATATATAACAAAAACATTTTATTAATTAATCATATACATTTTTTAATGTTTTATAAAGGCAATTTTAGAATTAATTATTGAAAAAGGCTTGTTTAATGGCAGGGCAGCATGGTGCCGATTGAAGGCCTTCCCACATTAGCGCAGCGTGTCGGCAGCAAAAAATCACTTCCCAATTAATTACCATATACATACCCTCACTAGCGCAGCGCGTCAACAACGTGTTATCGCCGGGTTTTTTCGATCATTCCAAAAACGATTTTTGCTGCTTGCTGCTCTGACGTGCACAGAAACCCCCAGTTTATGATGTTATAATATTTTAGGTCTTCCACCAAAAAAAACCCCACCATTGACGAATATCTTTATTTTACTGATAACTGAAAAACAATGCCAAAACAAAATATTAACGAAAGGTTGATCATAGAGGTACAGAAACACCCATGCATATATACAACATCCAATCAGTTAGTTACAAAGACATGGAAATGGCAGCCAATGCCTGGTTAATGTTGTCACGTAAACAAAATTTCCTCGGAAAGTGTACCGCCCGTTCCCCCCATTAGTTATCGATCTAAAGAGGGATTTTTTGATGGGGTATATATAGAAAAGTGGGGCATGGGGCCCTAACCCTAACTCTATCCCTAACCCTAAACTATTATAAATGATGGGGGGGGGGGGAACGGGTGGAGCTCTTGCCACTTCCTCTTGCATTTTTTATCAAGTAATCTCCTTCTATACAAATACATTAAAACCAATTTACTCAAAATTATCTTCCTGGGAGCCATGGTTTTTTTATCGGTTAACTCGAAAATTATCGATGTAAAGGTATTTGACGTCAAACATAGGATTGGTGTGGTATTAGAGCGGGAATCTTTGCCAACTTTTTGGTTGTCAGGAACTGCCCAAAAAATACATAGGTTGGTCTCTGACTGTAATGAAAGCGTATAACTGTCCAAATGTCCGTCTAGCTCTCTTACAGTCAGAGTAATCGGGCTATGATAGTATGAGTTAACCTGCTCCCAAGTAGTAGTACGGTTGGAACGGGCAATAGGCTAACCCACTTACTCTGAATGTGGATTTTGTAATCAAATAAGATAAAAAAAATTACTAACTCGTCATCAGGTTTCTTCATGCCCTCTGCATAATTAGCCATCTTTCATTTATGTATAAAATCAAAATCTATCAGCCTGGATTTCTTCGTTGTCGATGAAAACATTTCACTAGACTAGTTTAAGTGTTTTGCTGTCACAAATGTCATAAAAGTACAAGAACCAGTCGTGTATTTCCGGTACTTGGATTTTTCGCGGAAATTTTAAATGGACTTAAAATTTAATCACGTTATCACAATATATTGTTTTGTATAGTCTACAGTCAAGCATGTTAACATCAGTTGTGATTGTTTTCAAGTTGCACGGTTGTCAAATATATTTCGTTTTCTTGTTGTTTCTTTTCTTACAAATGTTTACATACCTTAGCTTAGGCTTACCTGTTACCAACTTACCGTACCCAACAAATTGAACAATTAAAGTTAAACCGTGCGTGCAATTGCTACCCTCTCTAAAAGGTTGAATGCTGCATTGCAACAGAATATATATATATATATATATATATATATATTTTAAAAAAAAAAAAAATCGTTATTTTCTGATACCTTGCACTTGGTACTGATCAATAATGTTTTAATCGGGTTATAGCGAAAACGGAACCGTGCCAAAACGGCCCCAGGCGAAAACGGAACCCGTGTTGGCTAAAACGGTACCAAAATCTGTGGACAAAACGGAACCTGCGTTGGCTAAAACGGCACCAAAATCGATGGCTAAAACGGCACCAAAATCAAAACCTATTTATCTCGCATTCCCAATGAGAAAACAATATATGCTGTTATAACATGATTGCTCATAGTTCATTTTTATGTGAATTAAATAAATGAAACTGTTTATATACATGAGTGTTGTTATTTTTGGGCTACATAGGGTCTCGATTAGTGACGTCAAGCATCATCTTAGCACGTGCTCAAGCTAAAAATAACAGTTGTACTGAAGGCACTAATTTACTCTATTACCTTTTTAAACACAGCAACAACTAACATCTCATGAAAGAAGTCAGACGTAATAACGTAAAATGATGTTTATTTATTTACAAAACAAGCGATCGATTGTTGTGTACTTAACCAAGCAAGCCCGGCAAGGCTGTGCAGTGAACATCGTGAGCTTTGATGTTTTGTCTGTGACACTCCGGCTAGACGGAATCGGTGATGGGGATTAACAATTAGCAATACAGGTGTAATTCTAGTAACTTAAATGCTTGATAATCAACAGTCTACAGTAATAACAACTCAAAAAGATTTGGTAAGTGTTAATTCCTATCGTAACACAATCCACGGTTTCACATGTTGACCGGCTTTATTCAGCAATAAACCTAAGTCATGATTTTTCATTTTTCTCTCTCTATTATGTGTGGTTCCGTTTTAGCCAATACAGTGAGGTGCTGTTATAGCCACAATCGGTTCCGTTTTCGCCAACGAAAATGGTTCTGTTTTGGTAGTGGTTCCGTTTTAGCCTGATCCCGTTTTAATCTAGCCAGTTTTATTTCCTCCAATTCATGAGTCTGAGGTTTTTCAGTCAAAACATAATTAGGGGTACCCCTACTTGTACTGAAACACATTTTAAAGTTCTTTTCTAATATACAAAGCCAAGAAATACATGTTTTGGGGTTAGGATGCTTTTTTATTTTTATTCCGGGGATGGGGGATTTAAAAACAAAAATTTAAGATTTCAAAATGTATTTATTAAATAATATATACTGACAGAAAAAAAAAAAACGGGGTTTTTTTGTGGTAAATATTTCAAATGTTTTATTAAAGATAATTTCATTGTTTGGATTTTTAGGTTATGTCTTCATTACTGAATAAACTTTGACAGGTTTTTTTTGTGTTATCACAGATGGCGTTTGCATGGACCACGTTGAAATGTGGGTACCCTACGTCATTTCCTGATTCAAATCAATAATGTGTATGCTCACCCCGGGCTGCAGTCGCTGCTCTACCTCTCCTTACAATTGACCCAATCAAGTTGTTTATATGGTCCTTTGTGGGATGTTATTCCACTCATGAAGAATGGCCTGCTTGAGCTGAGTGACGTTCAGGACGTTCATACACTTCCTGACCTCCTTGTCCAGCTCGTCCCACAAATGCGTGATCTGGTTCAAATCTGGACTGTAGGGTGGCCAATTGAGCACTGGGACATTGTTTTGGTCGACGCTTTCTTGACAAATCGGTAAAAATCATGCAGCTTCTCACGTGCTCACGGTTGACCCAATTTTAACCAAAGATTCTTTAGACCGTACGTACAAGGAGGTAGCTATGTACCAAATGTTACTACATTTGGTATACAGATAAAAAGTTATAATATTACCAAAACTGAACTGCGTTTGTTTTTTCTGTCTGTGTATAAATTATAATATATACAACATGTGCATGATATGGTTGAAAAAAAGTTGAGTTTGACACAGAACAAGAACATTTGTTTTGAGAATTTATTGTGAAAGGATAAACTTTAACTATATTTTGTTATAAAGTTTAAGAGATGACCTGTTGTAGCTAACTATCGTCTCAACATAATCATAATATGTTGGAGTTAACTTTTGAGATGTGACTGGTTGTTCCTCAATGTGGACCAGGTCCAATAAAATACATGTATGTTTGAAATTGATTGTTCTGTGATGTGTACACATTTATAAGTTAACTGTTGCATGAGTGCCATAAATACATTTTAGTTGGAAAATATATTTACATTTATTATAAACCTGTTTTTTAAGGATATGTGTAAGAAATAGAATACTACATTTGTGTCCATTAGATACATGCATGTACAGTACAGTACCATTTATCTTAAAACTTGTTGCTTAAACTACCGGTATGCATAATTTAACATTGCATCCATTTTGAGAAAACCCTGTAGCTGTGATTTCAGTTCTCTTCATTATCAGTTCATTTTGTTTTTCAGAATTTAACTAGTTACCGAATTGATGGATCCACTGATAGGTAAGCGGAAGAAGAGAAAGGTGGAATGTGTGAACCCGCTGTTTGTGCAGTGGTTAACAGAGTGGAAGGATGAGGCTGCCGATAATGGCTGGAAGACGCAGTACACTTTCAATAAAGTAAGCAGGAAATTATTGATAAAGTCAAACCTCGCTGTGTTAAAGCCGCAGATCCTAGTTTCTAACCATGTCCAAGTTTGTTTAATCTACAAACCAGTAACACATTTGGATAAAGTTACAATAGAGTGAAACAAGAGTGATGTTGAAATGCTCTTAAAAATAGACGAGCTCATGTCCATAAATGTTACTTCTCAGAGGTATATGTAATATACAGGGATGTGAGAGCTATGTGGAAACGCTTAAATGCTCTTTTTCCATTTCGTCTAAAACAACAAAAACATGATGTTTTATACTGTTGACCATAGAAGGTTCATTTGTATGTTTTCACAGTTTCAAGTTTATCATGTGTGACTTAAATTATAAGTTGTAACAGTTTAGAGTTGTTAGCATTGAATGCAATTTTTGGCAGTTCCAGGGGTTGCAAACAACAATTGTCCTTCAGGGGCACTTGAGCAGCCCCTGGACCCCGGCCGCACTAAGCTTTTTTGTTCCAGCCCCTCTCACATCCCTGAATATATGAAAGATGCATTTTGTGGTATTAGAAACATCAGGATAATCAAAAACACTTTGGATACATGTACAGAAATGGATAATCTAAACAATAAAATCTAAGTAAGGTCTGATACAAAAACGGTTCTAACAGTAAAAAATATGCAATAATGTTTAAAAACTAGTCTGTCACTTTAAAGCTATAATCTCACGTCACCGTATTATACGTACAGACCTACATGTACTTAGCATTAATCGATTATGCAAAATCCAATTCTTTTTGTGTGACCAATTATGAGTATGACCCTGTAATTATGTAAATGATGTTCTAAATTTAATGTACAAATTGAAAAAAAAATTAGTTACATGTATCATATACCATATAGTAGACCATATGCCATAGTGGTTAAGTGTTTATCAAGCATCATTGTTAGGAACGCAGCGATGTCTTAAATATATTGGTTTCCGTTTCCGGTTTCCTGTTGTTTGGAGATTGACTTTTGTGAACTCGTGTTGTGGTTAATAAAGTAGCTGATGAAGTCGCTATTGTACTGTTACTTGTGGTGATTATGTTCTTTGCTATGAACATTATATTATTACTGGCGTGGTGGCAGCGGGATCGACACTCACGCTTCGTATTCGAGCACACACACATATTGTAAAGGACCGGCCTGGCAAATAACATTGAGGTATTTGTCACAGTAATAATCCCAAACATGGCTAACACACACAGAGCCCCCAAACAATGGTGTTTATCGAAATCAGAGACAGTAAACTCGTTTGAGAACTGGAAACAAAATCTATCATACACATTATTATTAGACCCCAATTTCACCCCCTTTCTTGTCGACGGTGTCACATGGGGCAAGAAAACACGTACATCTCCTCTTCGGGGTTTTGCTAATGACGACGAGGATGTTCCAGAAGCCAGACGACGCACAGCGGCACAAAAAGTTACCATTTTAGAATTAATGTTGGGCCAAATTGCCAATTTCTGCCCCATTATTTCATGCAACACAATCATCAAAAACTCTACATCAATGGACAGTATTTGGCAAGTCATACCGCTTCATTATGGCTTTCAATCCACTGGTGGACACTTTCTAGATTTTTGTGACATCCATCTCCTCCCAGATGAACACCCTGAAGACCTATTCCAACGTTTGTCTGCCTTCATGGAAGACAATCTTCTACGTCGTAACTGTGGCATTGCCCACCATGGATCAGTGATCGAAGAGGACGAAGAGTTATCTCCTTCACTGGAAAACTTTATAGTTCTGACATGGCTCCAATTGTTGCATAATGATTTACCACGTCTAGTGAAACAATGTTATGGCACTGAATTATGATCAAGAACTCTCTCCTCCATCAAACTAGATATCTCTCAGGCTCTCTCGTCTTTACTAGATGAACTTCACACATCTGAAGAGATTACGGTTATGCGAACCACTCCGCCACTATTTAAAGACAAACATAAATCTTACCTGAACCGGCAGACTATAACATCTTCAAAAAAACATTCTCTTCCTTCTAAAGTGTACCCACTATGCCAAACAGCAGGACGTGTAAACTACAATCACTTTCTTAGTCAGTGCTCACACCTCCCACCAGCTGATTGGAAATACATGGCACGAGCTAGACAAATTGCCCACAAACTCTGAATCTGAACCCGAGGACAATGATGACAGCCTTACTTCCCAGAATAGGTTACCTACTTGCACACATAGCACTACTGCCTGCCGTGTTCAAGTCAAACAGTCACCATATATGACAGCCTTTTATGGCCATCGTGTGGCCCGACTTACAATCGACAGCGGAGCCACTGGCAATATGATACGTCTGTCTGCTGCAAAGATGCTCGGAGTTGACATACATAAAAGTTCCCAGTATGCTCACCAAGCAGATGGTCTGTCCCCTTTAAAAGTTGTAGACGAAACCCGGTTCACTGTTGTCCGTGACAGTCGCGAATTCCTATTTGAGGGACTTGTTGTTGAAGACCTTGATGTAGACATACTAGCAGGCATTCCCTTCATGAAACAAAACAATGTGACCATCCGCCCAGCCAAACATGAAATCATCCTTGGAGATGGCAGTACTTACATATATGGGTCGCATAGTACCACTCCTCATCACAGTCCGTCGTACCCATGTGTTGCATGGTCCAAGAACATTATCTACTATCTGGCCAGGTGAGTACATCGAAGTGGAGCTCCCACAGGTCTTATCTACTATTGATGATGATTTTGCCGTAGAACCACGCTTAGACAATTCGTCAATCCCTGACACCACCATGTGGCCTTATCCAGATATGTTTACCAGTGTTGCAGGCAAGATCCGTATTCTCAATCTCACTGATCAACCACAGACTTTATGTTCACAAAGTTCAAAACCCTGTTACATGAGTATGATGAGATTTTCAGTCCTGTCAACACAGGATACAACGGCGCTTCGGGGCCTTTTCAGGCAGTTGTGAACATGGAGCCCTGTACAACCTCCTCAACGTAAGGGCCGCATCCCTCAGTATTCCCATGACAAACTAGTTGATCTTCAAAACAAATTTGATGAATTAGAAGAACTAGGAGTGTTCCAACATCCGGAAGATGTGGGTATTACCGTGGAATACCTTAAACCATCGTTCCTAGTCAAGAAAACTAATGGAGGGTTTCGGCAAGTCACAGCTTTCGTAGATGTAGGCATATACAGCAAACCTCAACCTTCACTTATGCCAGATGTTTATACAGTTCTTCGGCGCCTAGCATCATGGAAGTACGTAATTACAACTGATCTTATACATGCATTCTACCAGATTCCATTGGTACGTCAATCTGTGAAGTACTGTGGTGTGGCGACACCATTCAAGGGAATTCGCGTGTATTCCAGATGTGCTATGGGTATGCCTGGTTCTGAAACTGCCCTTGAGGAGCTCATGTGTCGAGTTCTTGGTCATCTCTTACAGGAAGGTGTTGTCACAAAGTTGGCCGATGATTTGTATTGTGGAGCTGATACCCTCGAAGACCTTTTGGCTACTTGGCACTGTGTGCTTGATGCTCTCCAAGTCAATAATATCAAGCTATCGCCCAATAAGACTGTCATCTGTCCTTTATCTGTTATCATTCTTGGATGGAAGTGGAAGCAAGGTACTATCACCTCAACTCCGCATAGAATAGCTGCTCTTTCCTCATGTCCTGCACCCGAAAAGATTCATGGTCTTCGATCCTTCATTGGCTCTTACAAAGTATTGGCTCGTGTTCTCCCACACTGCGCTAGCCACATTGCACCACTTGACAATAAACAAGCAGGGAAACAGTCTCAAGACAGAGTCAACTGGTCTGACACCTTAGTGCATGCCTTTAAATCTGCTCAGATGGCTCTTCACTCCAATCAAACAATTACATTACCTTGCCCTGATGATCAGCTGTGGATAGTAACCGATGGTTCCGTGAAACAAAATGGCATTGGTGCTACATTGTATATTACTCGGGAAGGTAAACTGCATTTTGCCTGTTTTTTCAGTGCAAAGCTTCGAGAGAGACAGATCCTGTGGTTACCATGTGAAGTAGAGGCTTTATCCATCGCTGTGGCCACAAAACATCTCTCCATACATCATCCAATCCAAACACAAGGCATGTATTCTTACGGACAGCAAACCCCGTGTTCAAGCCTTTGAGAAGCTGTGCCGAGGTGAATTCTCTGTTTCCACCTTTCTCTCCACCGTTAGCCAGTACCAAGCCTCTGTTCGACACTGGGTCTGCTAACATTCCATCTGATTTTGCCAGTCGCAATGCACCAGACTGTGCTGACACATCTTGTCAAGTATGCTCCTTTGTACAACATACAGAAGATTCAGTTGTTCGAGGCATTTCTATCCAGGATATCATGGGTGGGCGTGCTCATATACCTTATACCAGCAGAGCTGCATGGCTATCTATCCAGTCCGAATGTCCAGACTTGGACGTACACATGCCCATCTGAAACGAGGGACGCGTCCTTCCAGAAAACTCACAAAGACATTAAACGTTATCTTAACGTAGCATCCATTGCTAAAGATGGTCTTCTCGTTGTGAAATGCATTGAGCCATTAGTACCTATACGTGAATGCACTATTGTACCACAAGAAACACTTGATGGTCTTATCACAGCTTTACACATACAACTTGATCACCCATCATGTCATCAACTGAAGCTTGTGGTGCGTCGGCACTTCTATGCTCTTGATATGGACACCACAATTGAACGCATTACCAGCAGTTGTCATCAGTGTTCTTCATTGTCCAAGTTACCTCACACTCTTACTACACAGTCCACCTGTGATGCTCCTGACATCATTTTTCAATCATTCGCTGCTGATGTTATGAAAAATGACCGTCAGTTAATCTTTGTGGTTCGAGAATGTGTCACCTCTTATACAGCAGTCTGTATGATAGAGAACGAACGTAGTGAGACCTTGCGAAACGCATCGGTTCAGTTGTGTTTAGAACTTAAACCACTTGATGGGCCACCTGCTGTAATTCGTGTTGATCCTGCACCTGGTTTTGCTGCACTCAAGAATGACAAGTTGCTTGAGCGCCATGGCTTATGACTAGAAATTGGCAGAGCTAAGAATGTAAACAAGAACCCTGTGGCTGAACGAGGCCATTCAGGAGCTGAGACATGTATTACTATGCCAGGATCCCATTGGAGGTGCAACCACCCAACTGACACTTTCAATTGCTGTCGCACGTCTCAATTCACGAATTCGCTCAAGAGGTCTCTCATCTTGTGGAATGTGGACCCAACGTGACCAATTTTCCAACACTCAGATACCACTTTCAGATATCAACCTTATCTAGAAGCAGCATGAGCTACGTCACGTTAACACCCCTACAGTGAGATGTCCAAAGCCCCATCCGGAAGAAAACCTACTACTCAGCATATTGAGGTTGGTGATCTTGTGTATCTTTACAATGACAAAAGCAAGTTTCGCGCCCGCAACCGATACCTTGTGGTTTCAGTTGAGGATTCCTGGTGCAATGTCAGGAAGTTTGTAGGATCACAGCTACGAAGCACCTCTTATCATGTGAAACTGTCGGACTGCTACAGAGTTACCTCTCAAATAGAGACATTGTCAGCATATCTCGACGATGGTTACAGTTGTGACTCTTCTGAGGAGGACACTTCACATGATATTCCCAGCACCTCGATTCTGAGATATACAACTCTGTACATGTATATTCACTAGATAATGTATTGCTTAATTTAGTGTTTTCCCTGGCTTGTTTTAGCGTGGTGCAGCACCATGCCTCAGTAGTCTAACACGATCTTTCCTTAAAGGAATGCTAAAGCAAGGCTTTTGGACTGGTATGCATATTCAACGATACATAATGCACATTATTGCTTAATATCAACAAGTATAATCGTATAGTTAATTAATAAAATGGTTAAATGTGACGGCTATTATATATAACGGGCGCAGCCATTTTGTATCATCCCAGTCATTGCACCCTCTGGCGAGCTGGTGGTTATGTAATACCTAACGTGTCAAGTCAGGAATTAGTCTTCGAACTGAAGAAACAAAACATACCTGATTTTTGTGGATGCATCGCAATGTTCTGTAATAATATTCATCCCAGTAAAACAGCAATGTGTATATGTCGTTTATTTTTCAATACAAAATAAACCACCATTGTCATAGTGTTGAAATAACTGTATTATATTTTGTATATAAATTAACCCATGTACTGAAATCAGAGTATTTTCTTGGTTAATTTCCCAAAGCAAAGAAAATTATCACTTGGGTATCGTGAGTGGTCGTTTTTGCTCGAAACGTATCCTACCAATAGGCCTAATAATATGCATTTTTTCTTTGGATTTTTTAAAAGAGAAAAATACTATAACTCCATTTCGTTATATTGATGCAAATTTAAATATATTTAGTTAAATAGTTTATTATACTATCAAGTCATTTATGTTGTTTTACAAGTCAGGTTGATGAAAGTGAAGCATCTTGTCGTAAATTAGAGCATTTGTTTACACTGTGCATGATAGAGAAGTTGGACCTGAGCTGACATCACTTCGCCCCAAGCTATACCACCAGACATCACAAAAACAAAACAATATAATGGCTGCCTCCAGTTAGCAGGAATAATCATGGTTTTTTTATTAATTCTAAAATTATGCGTTTTTCATTTGTTAAAGTGTCAGTATGTGTTGGTGCTCCGGGTATGCATCTTTCCAACACATAAGGCTCTTGTTGGAGTTTAGTCTACCTTTAATCAGCACCATGCTGCCCTGAGATTAAACAAGCCTTTTTCAGCAATTAATTCTAAAATTTCCTTTATAAAACACCCCAAAAGGTATTATTAATTAATAAAATATGCCTTTTATATCTTTTGCCATTCATTTATTACAGCAAGCACATAAATTACATTAATGTTTATTTCAATTAATTTTTGTGTATTTTTAATGAAAAACAAGTGCCCCGAAAATGGTCCAAAAGTGTTTGGTCTACCATGCCTTGCCTAATTTCTAGGGAAATCACTATAATTGGTTGATTTGTTGTTGGGTTGTTGTTTTTTGCAGAGGAATCTGCATATTGTTCATATAAATCTGTGTGTGCAATTAAATATAAATAATTTATATTCAATAACAGTATCTGTATATTTCAGGCACTCAATACTCTGAAGAAGTTTCCGCTTACCTTGTCGTGTGGTAAAGACTGCCGAATGCTGCAAAACTTTGGTAGGACTATATAAGTATTTTTAACAATACTTATCTCTTGTTAAAACAGAATAAGCAAGCCATTGCTGGAGGTGTTTCAAAAAACTGAAAGCAAGTATTGAATTATCACGTCTTGTCTCTTTATAATAAATGTTTTGGTTTATATCTACCTATGGTTCAGGTATACTGTACTGGTCACATAATTTTGAAGCTATCTTAATCGTAAAATCATGGGGCGGGACATAGTCCAGTGGTAAAGTGCTCACTTGATGCGCGGTTGGTTTGGGATCGATCCCCATCAGTGGGGCTATTTCTCGGTCCAGCCAGTGCACCACGACTGGTATATCAAAGGCCATGGTATGTGCTATTCTGTCTGTAGGGTGGTACATATAAAAGATCCCTTGCTATTAATCGAAAAAGAGTAGCCCATGAAGTGGTGACAGCAGGTTTCCTCCCTCAATATCTGTGTGGTCCTTAACCATATGTCCGACGCCATATAACTATAAATAAAAATGTGTTGAGTGCATTGTTAAATAAAACATTTCCTTCCTTCGTAAAATCATTGTAACCTATGACAATACTATGGTGTGTGCTGTAGTGAAGCCATAGCCTACAATGGCTTTACGATTTCGTTGCGCTAAGATAGCTAAGAAAATACGGGCCCTGAAAACACCTTAGCTTGTTTACCCAACACAGGGATAAAGTCTTAGTGGTTAGTAATTGCAGGGCTCAAACTTTCCTACAGCAATTTTTAAATGTTTTTGCCATATACAAAATTTGGAGCTTGCCTAAAGCAATTTCACACCAATAAGGTTTGTAACAAGTACATGTAAATACAAAATTATCGCTTCAACGGACAGAAGTCATTTTTATTCAGCAGCAAAAAACTGCCATCGGTAAAGCCCCTGGCCAATGGCAAGATACTTATTTCGATTTCAGTCTTCCCAGGTTGAATTAGCTTTTCGTTTTACCAGTAAATTGTAAATTGGTCTTTGTTATGATATACACATATTTTTCACAGTGTAATATAAATACAGCCTTCTGTTACAGGAGACAAAATCTGCAAAATGTTGGATGATCGACTCGCTAAACATGTGGAAACATATGGTAAGAATGCTATACTGATTTAGAATGCGAGTTCTACTCAGATGATACAAGACTAAAAATGTCTACAGTCTACATTTCACATGCATGTACTGTTTTCAAAACTTGTTTAATTAAAATACCCTGATCTCTTTCAACTTTACAATTGGAAAAAAATCTAGATTTTATAAACCTCAAATTGTAAGCAAGAAACCAAATAATCTACCTGTAACACCAGGGCTAGCTCTGACACATGCCAAATTCGCCAATAGCGAATTTTGAAAGCAGTTGGCGAATTTTATTTTAATTTGGCGAAATAAGTTCATGTAATAATTGACATTTAAAAAAACCCTGTTGATTTCTGCAATTTTTAACATTTAATAGACAATTTGGCAAAATGTTTTGCTCACCCAGAGCTAGCCCTGAACAACTTTTGTTGCATGTAATGTTTTATGGGGACATCCTGTTAAGTCTAATTGCCCTCATAAAAATTTACACAGGAACATCATTAAAAAAAAACCCAGTTATTGTCTGTGGCCATTTCCTTTACTATATATGTAATTTTAAAGACATTTCAGCCAAAAACATGCCAGGATGTAGTTCAAAGGTAAAACACTCACCTAAGGATTGATGG
This sequence comes from Gigantopelta aegis, assembly GCF_016097555.1. Taxonomy (NCBI): domain Eukaryota; kingdom Metazoa; phylum Mollusca; class Gastropoda; order Neomphalida; family Peltospiridae; genus Gigantopelta; species Gigantopelta aegis. The sequence goes on from NC_054702.1 coordinate 22,960,491, forward strand.
GTTTTAGGATCGATTGCCTTCAGTGAACTCAATTTTTTTTTTATCATTCTAACCAATGCTCCATAACTGATGTCCTGATATCTTGTCTCTGGGAAGATGCATATAAAAGATTCCTAGCTGTTTTATTATGGCTGCAGCATGTTTTTTATTTTTCTATCTATCAAAGAAATGTTGAAAATAACCATATGTTAGCCACCAAATAGCCATAGCTTAAAAACGTGCTGAGATAACCAGAAACATATTTTTAACACCGACACATTTTAAGCTGTTTTGCTATCCAGTAGCTGCTGATTATTTAATCAATGTGCTCTAGTGGTGGTGTCATTGAACAAAACACACTCTAACTGTTTGCATTTTAAACTACAGTTATTTGCTGTCTTAACATATGCAGTATGTTTTGTTTAACGACACCACTGGAGCACATTGATTACTTGAATCATCAGCTATTGGATGTCAAACATTTGGTAATTCTGACATGTAGTCATTAGAGGAAACCTGCTACATTTTTCCTAATACAGCAAGGGATCTTTTATATGCACTTTCCCACAGACAGGAAAACACATACCACAGCCTTTGACCAGTTGTGGTGCACTGTTTGGAATGAGATAAAACCCCAATCAGCTGAATGGATCCACCGAGGTGATTCAATCCTGCGACGCAAGCACCTCAACTGAGCACTCAACCGAATGATCTCTTAACATATGATGCTTTGCTTGTTTCAGGAACCACAGCTCCTATAGTAAGAACAGAATCTGTGATCACCTCACGAGCTGGTACAGGGATATCCACTCACACCACCAGCACTATTTCAACTAGCACAACCTCACCTAGAATGGAAATCTCAGGTCCTCGTATTGACTCAGGAATAGTCAGTGACGAATCGGACGTTGATGAGCAACCATCACAACAGAGGGTAATCATACACATGAAAAATGTACTGTATAAAAGGTTGTCTAAAACTATATAAAATAAAAATAAAAAAATAAATAAATAAAGGAACTCTGCATTTCTCCCGCACAAGGAAGGAAGCTTCCTCGTTCACAACAAAAACATATTGTAGATAAAAACAAGATTAATTTAGATGTAGGTTTAAGTTACAGACCACAGTTTCGGCCCATAAAACTGGACACTAAGTCTGGTTAATCTACAAACCTGTAGCACATCTGGATAGAATGAAACAAGAGTGTGTGACGTTGAAATGGCAAAATACATTTAAAAATAAACTAAAACTCGACTCCATCTGTTTATAGTTGCAATGGAATGAAACAAGTAGTCTGTGACACTGAACTGGTGAAATATGCAGGTAGCATTTAAAAATAGACCAGAGCTCATCTCAGAGGTATGTGGGGTTTTTGGAATTAATTAAAATACATTTTGCAGTATTACAAAGACCAGGATGACCATAGGCCAGGGCCGGATTTAGACCTTTGGGGACCCGGGGCAGGGGCCAAGAGCACTTCAGGTTCGGGGGCCCCTCGACATAGCAATTAAATTACATGACAAATGAAAAAATTTAACTAATTTTATAATTATTAAAAAAATGTATAAAGGAAGTCCTTAGTCGGGGGGTGCCGTTGGCATATTTTTATTATTTAACCATTTTGAAGAAAACACCTATATTAAAGCTGCACTATAGTCTGGATGTATAACAGCAGCAATACATTTTTCATTAAAATAGTGAATTGATTCTCTTTAACATGAAGGCAAATGTATGTCAGTTGTATAGAATCTCTATTACAGAAGGCCATCAGTCTACAGGTTGGTAGGTACTGGGTTCGGATCCCAGTCGAGGCATGGGATTTTTAATCCAGATACCGACTCCAAACCCTGAGTGAGTGCTCCGCAAGGCTCAATGGGTAGGTGTAAACCACTTGCACCTACCAGTGATCCATAACTGGTTCAACAAAGGCCATGGTTTGTGCTATCCTGTCTGTGGGAAGCGCAAATAAAAGATCCCTTGCTGCTAATCGGAAGAGTAGCCCATGTAGTGGCGACAGCGGGTTTCCTCTCAAAATCTGTGTGGTCCTTAACCATATGTCTGACGCCATATAACCGTAAATAAAATGTGTTGAGTGCGTCGTTAAATAAAACATTTCTTTCTTTCTTTCTATTACAGAAGCGGCGGAAGTCTTTGGGAAACAAGGCACCGCGGGAGTATATTCCAGCCTTCAGGTCGGGACCGTACGCCATTTTACTGGCTCTCTACAGAAATGCACAGGTTGCTACTAAACTTTGGTTTGAACTTCTTTTTTAGGGGCTGATATTAGATGTCAAACTTTTTATGAGTATACAAACTGTATGTGGTGTGGTTTATTGCCAACATACGTTTATAAAACAAACAAAAAACATTCAGTTTGATAGAAATATGCCTTACAAAATCAACATTTTTGATAGATGGTGCTCATTAAATTTTTAATAAGTAGACTTCAAGCTTTAATGAAGTCTTTTTCCATGTAAATAACATTCAGTTAAATTCTGGATACTGTGCTAAAATCTTGACTGTGAACTATAGTTTTTTAAGACTGATAACATTGTGAATCTGTTTGTCGCAAACTAACTTTATTTTAAACAGTGAGCTTAAGAAAATAAATACTTATATTTTAATACATGAAAATAAAGACTCAGATTAGAATGCTAATATTTTGTTTTTCAGAATCCAAATAGCATTCATGACTTTATGACCCATACAGAAATAATCCAAGCAGCAGAACCATTGGCCGATAATTCCTTTACAGTGGTATGTTAGTACTATCTTGTCAAACTACTAACAAAGACCAACATTTGTTAACAGTGAGTATCGGTGTCCTATCATTGTATAACCATAGTGGTGGCAGCGTAAACTTCTGTGTTCAAGTTTAATGTTAAAGTTTCATATTTATATCATTTTCTCTCAAACTATAAGTTCTAGGTCAATGAAACTTGGTTCATAGTTGCATCCTAGATCAATGAAACTTGGTTCATGCTTGCACCTATGGATCTTCATTACAGTGCATTGAAAATGTTTACAGTAGGCAAGACATTTAATTTTGCTGAATTCTTGTTTTAACTATTTGCAGATTAAAACAAATTAAATTGTATATTGGGGTTTATTTGTGTGTGTATTTGTTTTTTTAACTGACACTTGTCTATGGTTACAGCCTGACCCTGGTTGTCGTTACACTGCATGGTCGTCGATGGGGACTCTTATTAAAAAGGGGCTGGTCATCAAAAACAGCAGTCCAGCTAGGTGAGTGGTTTTATAATTTGTAAAGTAATAAAATATTATCTAACAAATCAGATGCATTATTCCATATTACAGTAGAACTTAGTGGCTTCAAATGCTGTCCAGCCAGGTCAGTGGTTTCATGATTTACAGTGTAATTAAATTCTTTCTGTGTAACAAATCAGACATGGTTATTCCATATGACAGTAGAACTTGGTGGTTTCAAATGCTGTCAAAATATAAACTATTAACAAAGAAAAGAAAGAAGTGTTTTATTTAATGACGCACTCAACACATTTTATTTACGGTTATATGGCGTCAGACATATGGTTACGGACCACACAGATTTTGAGAGGAAACCCGCTGTCGCCACTACATGAGCTACTCTTCCAATTGGCAGCAAGGGATCTTTTATTTGCGCTTCTCACAGGCAGGATAGCACAAACCATGGCCTTTGTTGAACCAGTTATGGATCACTGGTCGGTGCAAGTGGTTTACACCTACCCATTGAGCCTTGCTGAGCACTCACTCAGGGTTTGGAGTCGGTATCTGGATTAAAAATCCCATGCCTCGACTGGGATCTGAATCCAGTACCTACCAGCCTGTAGACCGATGGCCTGCCACGACGCCATCGAGGCCGGTAAACTATTAACAAGTCTTATACATACTGAGTTTGCAAATTTAATGGTTCAAACACCAAGTGATTGATTCATTAATGCACACAAATAAAAACAATTGCAGAAAAATCTGTACTTTTAAAAATTATTTCTTTTGGTTCTTTTTTTCACTTAATTTTTTTTCTTTTCATTTAAATGAAGTGAGAAAATTTTTAAGAGTCGCTAAAAACTCCCTAATGTGATAGGTTGGCCTAATGCAGGACTTCCAGATTATGGTAGCCCCACTCCCATGGCTAGTGATGTTCAATGTTGGGCTAGTAAATAACTATTATTGCCATGCCTGACGGCTAGTGAAAAACACAATTGTCAGATGTTGCAGTTACGTCTATTTTGTAAATATGAATATCCTGACCCCACCCCAAACTCCAATGTTAGTGTTTTTAAGCTCTATCTCCCTCTTTAGGTGACATATCTGATTATTACTATTATTTAGTAAAATTGTATTAACTTAAAGTAAAGTAGGGCTAGTGAATTCTTAATCATTTTTTAAATCACAGATCCCATGGCTAGTAGATTTTATAAAAATTCTAGAAGCTCTGCCTAATGTTTGTATTTATTATATAATTTGTTTATTATTATTCAGGTACAGTTTGACACAGTCTGGTAAAGACTTGGCTGACAGACTGGAATCAGTTGATGGCACTTCACCACATACCGCAGGAAGCGACAGGTCAGCAATGTCGACCAATAAAATCTCTCTGTCAGTCAAATCACCAGATGTTGAGAGTCTGTCTGCCATGGATGACTGGAACGATGGCATGCCCAATCTTCCATCACTGGATCTGCCACAAGTTCTCAGTTCTCATAAACAGAGTGAACAGCCTGGACTTCCACAGACTTCTAATAGGTAACATTGTGAAAACAAAAAGTAAAATATTTTATGGTATCGTGGACATACAGAGGTTATGTTGAGTGGTGGCTGGGTTGGATGTGGACATACAGAGGTTATGTTGAAGTGGTGGCTGGGTTGGATGTGGACATACAGAGGTTATGTTGAAGTGGTGGCTGGGTTGGATGGGGGAGTATATGAGGAATGAAGCTTTGTTACTAGTCATGTCCAAATGATGTCACTTAAAATGATAAAAGTATTCAACTCAATAGCATCACGTCTCATATGTCCACTTTTGTATAAAAATGTTAACAATGACATTTTAATGTGTGTTTTTGTCATCTTAAATTTTAAAAAAAGACATTAATTTTCATGGGATTTTCTTTAAACTGGCATTTCAAAAATCCCATTCAATAATAAAGGTTTAATATCCATTATAACTAACATGTAGAAAATGTATATGGTTCACATGAAAATTGTTGGGGTGGGATTACAGTTGCCATTGGGTATATTTTATTAATGCATTCTTCATGCTGCTGCTGTTGTTAATAACACCCAATAGCCGATGTGTATTTTTGTGCTGGGGTGTTGTTAAACATTCATTCAATCATTCATTCTTCATGCTGTTGTGTACAATATTTCTTTGCTGCTTTTTTTCTTTCAGGTTTCACTTTTGGTTTGTTACTGATGACAACCGACTTGTTACCAGTAAAGATGAAGCAGCTGTGTCCATAGATGGTAAGAGACAAGTTGATGAAATGTGACCATCGATTTTTACAGTAAAATGTCATTAAATATATTATTATTATTTATCATTATTTTTTAGTTGATTCAGCAATACATTTGTACATGTACTGTTACCCAAATAATAATAATTTTTAGATATTTCGTATCTTATAAATGAAATTTTAAAAACATCAAACGAATTGTTTGTAGTAATAGCTTTTGATAGCATAGGTTGTTTTTTTTAGTTTATATTTTATGTATTTTTTAGCAATTGTTTTAAAAAAAATTAAAACTAATGATACTCGTAATAAATGTTAAATTCTGTATATCATATTGTTCTGTGACTAGTCAGTTGAAATGAATATATTTGAGCAATATAATAACTATTTCTGAGTAAAGTATTTTATTTCTTGTTTTGGTTAAAATGTAAAGCAAAAATGAAATAATATTTGTATTATAATTTTGTTTTGTTTTTCTAGAAGTGAATTCCATTAGTTTTCTTGTCAAGTGTAACTATCAACAGCTGTTAAAATCAGGCAAGACATACAAGCTGGATACGAGTAGGTGAGAAAACCGGCTTCAATTATTAGGGAGGGTATTGAGCGAGTGATAGGATGGATGGATGGACAGACAGTTGGATGGGTGTGTGTGTGGGTGGATGGATGTATTTATTTTAAAACTTATAACAGCTGGCTAGAGATAAATGCCATCAAGTTAGTTAGGAAGACTAGATGAAATTATAAATTAACAAGTTGATAGGTTTCTTGGATGATGGATGGTTAAGTGCACCTCCCCCCCCCTGACGCAAAACAATTTCTATAGACATTACCTGTCCTCAAACAAGTGCACCTCCCCCCCACGAAGTGGTCAACATCCCAACAGCCAATGGGATGGCCTAAATTCTTCTACTGCATACTGCTCTCTAGTTCCGGTCACATGACTGTAACTTCCTTCTTTTTCTCTTCGCTAAAGGGTCTGGACGTCCTTTTGCTTGGCTCTGTTTGGAGTCAACTTTTATAAGACCTTTGGTTTTGTATTAGTGTTTGGGTGAAATGTTTTTCACCTTCGTTTTCATTAGCTTTCGTATGTTCTTTTCGCGTATTTCACTTGACTTCCAAGCGTTTAATTACATGAAATGTTGTTTATATTGCCGGTTGTCGTGTCGGACGCCATTTGCAAAATGGCGTCTGTGTTGACTGGCTTTGTGTTTGGGTGAAATGTTTTTCACCTTAATTTTCGTTAGCTTTCGTTAGCTTTCATATGTCTTTCGCGTATTTCGCTTGACTTGCCAAGTGTTAATTACATGAAATGTTGTTATATCGCCGGTTGTCGTGTCGGACGCCATTTGCAAAATGGCGTCTTTATTTACCGGCTTTGTATTTGTGTTATGGTTGGTTTTTCTTTCTTTTCACAGATTGAAAAATTACTATTATCATATCTGATAATGTTCAGGCGACTAGTTCGAGCGTGTTACGCTGCAAGAAGTTAGCCGGCGGCGACCCAGGTTGTCGTGTTCGTGTGGCCTCACTTCTAGATGCGACCTTTGTGCGGGCTTGTCTGATGTCGAGTTCGCGGCTTACCTGAAGGTGGTGTCAGCGAGGACCAAGAAGGTGGAATCTTCGAGGACCAAGAAGGTGGAATCTTCGCCTTCGATTGCTGACTCCGTGGCGGAAGAGTTACGTTCAATTCTACCGACCATGCTGGAAGAAACAATGGCGTCAATGGCGACCTTACCTAAATCGGCGAGTTCGGGGTCAGGTCCGGTTCCAGTCCCCTCTTCAGGGGGTGCGGCTTCTTCAGCTCCACCGTTACTTAAGACTTCGGATGACAGGCCTGCGGTCTCTACGCAGCCCTCTAAGAAGCCGGCTCATTCAGATAGACGCTCCACGGATTCCAAGGCTCACCGATCTTCGGCGGGGAAGTCCCCTTCGGCGCATCGGAGCCGGGACCGTAGCCGTTCCACATGACCTGTATGGCTCCCTACGGGTTCCACAGATCGTCAGCGCCAACCTTCAGTTGATGTGGCTTCCAAGGCCTCCGAGGGCTAGACGGGACCATCCACGGTCCGGTTTAACCAGCGGCTTCCATTACGGTACATCGATTGGCCTGTGCTCGAGTTCTACGAGACTTTGGTGATGAAGCGCCTGCGGCATCTGTCATTGAAGAGCCCGACTCTACGGACCATATGACTATGAGGGATTGCTTGGCGGCTGTCTACGACATGTTGCCGTCCTTGCCACATCCAACGACGATGTGGTCATCCGTTCCTTGGTATCCACACGGGGGACCGCCCACGGTCCGGTTCTCCGGTATCTCCATCGGGCCATGACCAGAGCGACTGGCCTGTTCACGGGTGCTACGTGACTTTCTGATGATGTATCGGTTCATGCGGTGCTGGAAGATCTGGATGCGGCGGACCACTTGTCACTGAGGGATTGTCTGGCTGTCATATCTGATATGCTACCGCCGCTGGCCCATCCACCGGTTTCAGCCAAGAAGGGTCCGGGTTCGATGATCGCCACGGAGGTTCCACCGGCAGATATCGGCATTCGATCGTTGGCTGCCACAGGCCCCCGTCGGTTTACACGGCTACCAGTAACTGGCCCGTGCGTATCGTTGTTCCAGCAAGCAGACGGAGCCCTGTAACGAATTGGAAAATTGCGTCATCGGCTCACCGTTCGGTACCGTCGTCCCGTGATCGATCGAAGTGGTGCAGTGTCCAGGGTTCCACCGGCTCCTGCCGGTCCGTGTACATCGTACCGTCCACACCAGTCGGCAGCTGATTCGGCGTTCAGGGTTACACCGGCTCCTGACGGGACCGTCCACGGTCCGTGTTTCCGATGCAGCCAGTACATTGGATCGAAGTGCCTGTGCCAGGTTACTGACCGATTTTCCAGATGATGCGTCGGCACCTTCCGTTATAGAAGATCCGGACGCAGTGACCCACATGGCTGTGACTGTTTGTCTCGCTGCGGTGTATATGCTTTCGTCACTTCACAGTCCACTCGCACCATTCTAGAAGGTTTCCGTTTGAGGACTGATCCGATGTCGGTTTACTTGAGTAGACTTCGTTTGTGCCGTTCCCCATTCGTCACAACGAACGTATCCCGTCTTCAACCTATCCTTCAACGGTGTGACGCCGGCCTTGGATGACGCTGTTTCCGGCGGGACCAGACGTCTTCCTAGAACTTACAGATTGGCACGTCCTGTCGATGGCTTCAGTTCAGCGTACATGTTGTACATGGCGACCATAACTCCTCATGTGCAGGATGCCAGAGGATATGCCTTGTTCTAGCCGTCGACTTTGATGTTGGTCTACCTTATATCTTCCGTGACGTCGATGTGCACTACGATTGCACACTATCGTCAACCGACTTGCCTGAAGCGATCCATTCTTGACTTTCAGCACAAGCCGGTAATCTTGGCAGACCTGTGGTCTACATACGGCTCTTTGCCGTGAAGGGGTCGACGTTACAAGCGTTCCGGGTTGGTGACGAAGAAAGTCTACTGGTCCGGTCACTTGTGTTGAGATCCCGTGCACCGATATTCTCTTGTTCGAGGAAGGTTCAGCGACATTCGGCAGATCGTTCTCTATATCCGGTGGCGATGCAAGACAGTCGCTACTTCCGCTGGTTCCGGAAGTTATCCAGTTGCCATCACGTGGTACGGGGGTTTTACCGTCACCGTTTTCCTATGGTTCATTGCGGCTTATCAACTCACTGACGTTTACTGTTGTTACCGCCAGAGTTCGTGACCGATGCTGTCTAGATGGTCTCTGCTGCTGTTTCGCACCGGGTGGTGTGACGGCCGTGGATTTTAGCCGGTTGCTGTTTTGCGTTGCTTCACTTCCAGGTATATCGGGCATGTAGCGTAGCGAGTTGCTACGCTGTCTTGGCTCTTGCCTGTATCACGGGGTCGCTGTTTCCGATGTCTTGATTCCTGAATCACTCTATTACTGTTTCATGAAGTATCATTGCAAGAGTAATTTTGACGTCGGCGCAACATTTTATGCTTAGAGGTCGCGGTATCCAGTTTGTTTCTGAATCCATGCATTCAGTACAATAACGCAGATTTGCTGATCCGGTTACCAGTCGCCTTGCAGTCCAGTCCCTGTTGGTGGCTGTGGTTTCCAGATGAAGCCGATCTACACATCAACCTGTTGGAGATGTTGTCAGTTACGTCATCTTTCATTGGCGAGAGATGCTGTCAGGCGCCTCTCTCATGGTAGCCACAGACAGTACTACCGCGGTGGCTTATATCAACCGTCAGGGCGGAACCCACTCCAGCAGTCTGCTGCAGTTGACTTATCGTCTCTACAAGCTGGTTGACGAGATTCCGTTGCAACTTCGGGCTCGCCATATTCCAGGGGTTTCCAATGTACTAGTCGACACACTGTCTCGGCCGTCGTCTCCACAGCCGACGGAATGGATGCTCCATCCCGAAGCGTTTCGATGGGTGTGCGACAGACTTTGGACACCAAACATCGATCTCTTCGCCACACGATTCAACCATCAGCTGAGGGTTTACGTGTCTCCGGTGCTGGATCCCGAAGCTCTGGATCTCGACGCCTTGGCCATCAGCTGGGAACAGATGGACGCGTACGCTTTTCCTCCACGAATCCTCCTTCCAAGGGTGCTTCAGAGGTTTCAGCTGTACCATTGTCGCCTGTTACTCATTGCTCCAATGTGGCCATCCAGGATGTGGTATCCAGATCTAATACGTCTTGCCGATCCACATCCTTTACCGCTGCCAGACTGGGATCATCTGTTGCTGCATCCCACGTCAAGACTATACCATCCACGTCCGCAGTTGTTCCAACTGCACGCGTGGACTTTATCGCCAAGAGTTTGAGAAAGAAAGGTTTTTCTTCACAGTCTACGGCGGCCATTTTGAAAGCGCACAGATCATCTACTACTGTGGCTTACAACGTCAGATGGCTTTGCTTTCACCGAGGGTGTGTCCGGCAAAACCTCAAACCTCAGACGATCCAGATACTTCGTCTTGCTGGGTTTTTTGGCTGTATCTGCGGACCACTTTACGATTAAAGGGGTCTACCATCGCTGGGTACGTTTCGGTCATCGCTACTGTTCGTGATGTCGCTACTGGAACGAAGTTATCGGGTATTCCTGAGATCCATAAGATGATCAAAGGGTTTCGCCTTGATGATCAAGTACACCGGTTTCGGCCACCAAGATGGGACCTGAATCTGGTGTTACGAGCGTTATCGACCGCACCTTATGAGCCGATCGAATCCTCTTCCCTGCAAGACTTGATGCGGAAGACGGTGTTTTTACTCGGTTTTGCCACGGCTGCCCGTGTCTCAGAACTCCATGCTCTTGATGTAGACTTGGTACGTTTTCACCAAGATCGGCGTGCAGTCAACTTGGGGTTACTCATGAACTTTGTTGCAAAGAATCAGTTACCAGACCAAGCGCCTCGTTCGTATGTTGTGCAGGCCCTCTCCTCTATCGTTGGTCCGGCGGACGTTGAGGACTTGGCGTTGTGCCCTGTCAGAGCCCTGCACCAGTACATCGAGAGGACCAGATCTTTTCGACAACATCGCAAAAGACTTTTCCTTTCCTGTAACCAGAGTCGGTTGAGGGACCTTACCAAGAACACGGTGGCCACCTGGATCCGGTCTTCTATCCTGACCGCCTATCAGAAGGAGGGTTTACCTGCTCCGTCTGCTTCTAATCCGCATGAACTCCGTGCCTTGGCTGCCACGATGTCCCTGCACTGCAACACACCCATTCAGCACATTATCACTGGTTGGTTCTGGGCTACGGACTCCATCTTCGCCAACTATTATCTGAGGGATGTCTCCACAGAAGACGTTGAGGGGTTCCATCATCTGGGTCCGGTTGTTGCTGCACAGACTCTGTTGAATACAAGCCGTCCTCGTCGCCGTTGATGTCTGTCTGATTCTGGGCTGCATACCGAGATGTCCATCGAATAGACAGATGAGGATTGCTTAGACTTTTGTTCTTTTGCACAGTTCACGTACTGGTGCCGGAACTTTTGTCTCGATAACCTTTACCCTGCACTGCATGTGGTTATTGGTTGTCGTTATTGAACTAACAGATCTTTGGTGTACTAGACAGAAAACACTCGGGGGTCTTGTTTTGTTCAATGTTCTGACGGATGCACCTCATTAGGTTGTCGCTTGTTATTGAAAAACTATAACACTTCAATACGTGAGGGTTACCTAACACCTGCATCCCTGGTGGCTACGTCTTCCCACCCTGTCAGAACCAGCATGAGATGTGGCTTCCGCCTCCTGGTCCATGTGTTCTAGGAGCCGTACCTGCCACTGCTGACGGATGCCACCATTCTGGTTGTTGTTACTAACATCACCTGCATTGGTCTGTGACGGGCATCCCTAGGATGAGGGCTTACCAAGGTTGGCCTTATTCTTCCACTAGTCAGCCTCTTTCCGGTTGGGGAGTTATCACAAGCATCTACGGATCTCGGCACCCACCACCATCTGTTGAATGCTGCACTTGTTTGAGGACAGGTAATGTCTATAGAAATGGAGAAAACTTGAGTGTTTTCTCTTTTATAGATACATTACCTGTCCTCAAACAAGTGCACCTCCCCCCCACGCAAGTGGTCTGGTCCGAACATCCCAACAGCCAATGGGATGGCCTAAATTCTTCTACTGCATACTGCTCTCTAGTTCCGGTCACATGACTGTAACTTCCTTCTTTTTCCCTGAGCGCATCGCACGGAGAACAGGAAGCGGGGAGGCCCACTTGCGTGGGCGGGAGGTGAACTGTTGAGGACAGGTAATGTATCTATAAAAGAGAAAACACTCAAGTTTTCTCCATTGTTAGTTAAAGTCGCACACCCTATTAGTAGGTGAGTAGACCGGCTTCAGTTACTAGGACGGGTTTTGAGTGAGTGATAGAATGGATGGATGGGTGTGTGGATAGATTTATTTTAAAACTTGTAACATCTGGATATGGATAAATGAAACGCCATCTGGTTATCATGGATGAATAGATGGACTGATCAATATCAAATTTGGTGGGATCTGTAAATATCTAAAATATACTCTTCAAAAAAAGAAACGCAAAAGGGTACAAATGGGTTATAACTCCGATTTTATGTTTCCTACCGGTTCATGCTTTGTGAATATAAGGTCATTGCATGTCCCAAACACATTCCCACGGTTACATTCGATAAAACGCAGCTACTGTACAATAAAGTTCCAAAATGTGAATATTCGCAAAAACGCAGCCACGTGCAAACCATGTCACCACTGCACGTGCGTTGTCTGCACGTGCAACATGAACACCGACAGTATAAAAGTGCAGGGTGTTCGCTTGCCTGGCCTCTGTATCTGGCTGACAGTTGACAATCCAGGACATGCCACGTCTCAGTGAACCGCAGAGAAACAATGCCATCGGCCGACTAGACGCAGGCGAATCCAAAACGGCCGTTGCCAGGGCATTCCATGTGTCCCTAAGCACCATCTCCAGACTGTGGGACCGTTACCAGCAACATGGATCAACACGTGACCTCCCTAGATCCGGTCGACCACGGGTCACTACCCCCGGGCAGGACCGCTACATCCGGGTACGCCACCTTCGGGAACGATTGACTACTGCCACCTCCACAGCCGCAGCAATACCAGGTTTGCGCAGGATATCCGACCAGACCGTACGGAACCGCCTACGTGAGGTAGGAATTCGTGCCAGACGTCCAGTTCGAGGTGTCATTTTAACACCACAACACCGTCGACTCCGACTGCAGTGGTGCCAGATTCATCGACAATGGCCTCAACTGCGATGGAGACAGGTGTGGTTCAGTGACAAGTCCCGATTTCTGCTCCGACGTCATGATGGAAGATGTCGCGTGTATAGGCGTCGTGGTGAACGTTATGCGGCAAACTGCGTGCAGGAAGTGGACAGATTCGGCGGGGGTAGTGTCATGGTGTGGGCAGCCATCTCACACACTGGCAGAACTGACCTGGTCCACGTGCAGGGCAACCTGAATGCACAGGGCTACATTGACCAGATCCTCCGGCCACACATCGTTCCAGTTATGGCCAACGCCAACGCAGTGTTCCAACATGACAATGCCAGGCCTCACACAGCACGTCTCACAACGGCTTTCCTACAGAACAACAACATTAATGTCCTTCCTTGGCCATCGATATCACCGGATTTGAACCCAATTGAGCATCTATGGGACGAGTTGGACCGACGCCTCCGACAGCGACAACCACAGCCCCAGACCCTGCCCGAGCTGGCAGCAGCCTTGCAGGCCGAGTGGGCCACCATCCCCCGGGACGTCATCCGTACTCTGGTTGCTTCAATGGGCCGGCGGTGCCAGGCAGTTGTCAACACACGCGGAGGCCACACCCGGTATTGACTCCAGATGACCTTGACCTTGGTGGTGTGTCCTATCACTTACTCACAATGGACTAGAGTGAATTGTGAACAATCCTGCAACATTTGGTAATTATCGGACTCACCATTCAATAATTAAATCAATTCTCCAAATGTTACGACAATGTGGTTTTGCGTTTCTTCTTTTGAAGAGTATCTGTTTCTTGGATGTTTATGGTTGGTATGCATAATAATTTAGGATTTAAAATGAGAGCATAAATTACTTGTTTTGCTAGAATAAGAAACTTTCCTTGCGAATGTGAGATATTGTAAACAGGGGATCTGTGAACAAAACAAAATTACATTAAACTTGCAGACCCTAGTTTCAACTTGTGAAAATGGACACAAAGTTTTGTTTAATCTACAAACCTGTGATAAAGTGAAATGAGTTTTTGACGTTGAAATGGAAAAATATTCTTAGAAATAGACTAGAGCTCATCCTCATAACCGTTACTCCTTAGATTTATGGAAATGGATAATCTAAACAATAAAATTTAAGTAATGTCTGATTTTAATTATCAAAAACAGCTCTTAAAGGGAAACATATGCTGTAGTCTGTCACTTTAAAAAAACAGCTCTAATAGGGAAACATATGCCATAGTCTGTCACTTTAAAAAAACAGCTCTAATAGGGAAACATATGCCATAGTCTGTCACTTTAAAAAAACAGCTCTAATAGGGAAACATATGCCGTAGTCTGTCACTTTAAAAAAACAGCTCTAATAGGGAAACATATGCCGTAGTCTGTCACTTTAAAAAAACAGCTCTAATAGGGAAACATATGCCGTAGTCTGTCACTTTAAAAAAACAGCTCTAATAGGGAAACATATGCCGTAGTCTGTCACTTTAAAAAAACAGCTCTAATAGGGAAACATATGCCGTAGTCTGTCACTTTAAAAAAACAGCTCTAATAGGGAAACATATGCCGTAGTCTGTCACTTTAAAAAAACAACAATAGGGAAACTCTAATAGGGTCTGTCAAAAAAAACAGCATATGCCGTAGTCTGTCACTTTAAAAAAAAAACTCTAATAGGAGAAACATATGCCGTAGTCTGTCACTTTAAAAAAACAACTCTAATAGGGAAACATATAGGGAAACATATGCCGTAGTCTGTCACTTTAAAAAAACAGCTCTAATAGGGAAACATATGCCGTAGTCTGTCACTTTAAAAAAACAGCTCTAATAGGGAAACATATGCCGTAGTCTGTCACTTTAAAAAAACAGCTCTAATAGGGAAACATATGCCGTAGTCTGTCACTTTAAAAAAACAGCTCTAATAGGGAAACATATGCCGTAGTCTGTCACTTTAAAAAAACAGCTCTAATAGGGAATAGGGAAAAAAAAACATATGCCGTAGTCTGTCACTTTAAAAAAACAACTCTAATAGGGAAACATATGCCGTAGTCTGTCACTTTAAAAAAACAACTCTAATAGGGAAACATATGCCGTAGTCTGTCACTTTAAAAAAAAGGACGAGGAGGAGACATGTAAGTACTGGGTAATTACAGATATTAAACAAAAACAGACCTTTCAATTGTGTCGAGTTTTGCCATAGTAAATGTGTTTGTCCATTTGACATGTCCAGGCCGCTAGGTGATGACGTGTTTGCCTACCTGTGTGATACGGACGCTGATGATATTGCATGCCCTCCTTCTGCACCACAACCAGACAAACAAAAGCAAGGTAACTCTTCCCAGTCTCTGTAAGGGGCCATTCATGGTTTAACCATTTTCACGAGCATACAATGTGGGTTTTTTGCTACCCCATTTTTCTAAGAGTGTACATCAAAACTATATTTATGATGGCCTTTATAGGCTGTTTTTAATTATGGTCTTTAAACATGTGGTTGTTATACAAAGTAGCATCTGTATACTTGTGGTTGTAATTTACGGTGTGGTTTATAGATAGGTGGTCATTATACAGGAACTACTTGGAACATGTGGTTGTTGAATATGATGACCATTATGGATAGGTGGTTGATATATAGGACTGTTTAGACATGTGGTTGAATATGATTAACATTATGCATAGGTGGTTATATACAAACGTACATGTGGGACCTACTTAACATGCGGTTGTTGAATATGATGACCTTTATGAATAGGTGGTTGTTATATAAGACTACTTAACATAGCCTCCTGTTTAAAATGCTTTCGTATTTTCAACCAAATCATGTAAAACAGTACAGATTGATTTATATTAGGCAACAACCTGTCATATAAAGCTACCTTTTTTCCCCGTCAAATCATCTAATGCAGTACAAACTGACCTCTATTAAGTCGCCTCCTGTCTTAAAAGGACAGTTTTTTATGCTCCCATTGATTGTTGACTGTTTTATATCCTATTACAGCTACTGAATCAGTTAAACCCAAACCACAGAAACCAAGAAAGCTCAACACCACCAACAGAACTGCTGCAGAACCCGTTCCCAAGGAAACCTCCTTGAGAGAAAGACTGTTGGGAGTGCAGACTCTTACATCTGATGTAGTCTTGGAACCACAGACCATCGCACGTGATGTACTCGCGTCTGTTCAGTCCAAGAGAGCAGACACACTTTCTAGTCTGACTACAAGAACCGAGAATACAGGATTGTTTGCGTCTGATTCACAGGACTCGACAGTAAGCGACAAGATTCAAAATTCTGACTCACAGTCTTCTACAGTCTCAAGTGTTTCGTCAGCAAGCGGTTTGCCACCCACAGACTTTGTGTTTGCTCCTGGTTCATTTGATATTATCTTGTGTGTCGATAACAGAGAGTTTTATGGAGGGTTTGTATATTTGATCATCGATTGTATAGTTAACAGATATATACATTATTATTTGTATAGTTAAATATTGTTTAATTACACATTGTATTGTTAAACATTATTTGTATGGTTATAGAGAAAGAGGAAAGGTTAAACTAGAAATATACTTCTTTTCAGTCCCCTACCAGTCCAATCAGAGGGGACTATAGGTTTCATGTCCATCTATCAGTCAGTCCTTTCCTCTGTCTGTCCTACATATAGTTTTGCAGACTTTGTGAGATGCAGAGATTGTGTGTATAGCTGTACCATGTACTGTTACCAATCATGTTCGAGTTTCCTGACAATTTACTCATTTATGACATAGTTATGTCCCAGAACTCAGGAGATACGAAAATGTGTTTTTCTGATTTGTTTTTCATAATACCTCAAGATATTGAGCTGAAATATTTTATATAACTTTATCATGTACTGTTACAGATCAAGTCTGACTATCATGGTGATTTACCCATTTTGTACAGAGTTATCGCCCTTGAACTTAGAAGATACCAAAATAGTTTGGGCCTGTTGGGGGACATGTTTGTTTTGTCACTTTCAGACAAAAAATATTCCAGAATAGTACTTTAAGGATACAGACAATAATAATATGTGTTGCTTTCAGTGACAGAAATAATCTCTTATAATTGAAATGACCTTTTATTGCAAACAAAATCATACACAATGTCATCTAATATTTGAATACGTCTTAGAGGGGTGGGGGTTGAAAACTGTCAAAGCTTTAAATTATATTTATTATGGTCTGTACCTTGAATTACTCGGACTGTCATTTTCATATAATAATTCTATATAGAAGAGGGCCTCGTAAGTTGTCAAACTTGTGCCTGAATCTTTTGTTCTTTGTACAATAAAATATATTTTCAATCAAAATACAAGAATGTTTTTATTGTAGTGGGAAGACAAATAATAAACCTCTGCTGCCAGACCTGATACGGAATGGCGTAGAGTGTGACCTTCGACCTCTTCACGTAGGAGACATGTTGTGGATTGCCAGAGAGAAATCACAGAAATTACCAGGTAATGAAACAATGTTTCATATTTTAAATTATTTACTCATTGCCTATAAATGCTGGAAGAGTGATGGATCATGGGTAGGGCTTCTAGATTATGGTAGCCCTACTCCCATGGCTAGTGATATTCAATGTTGGTCTAGTAAATAACTACTAGTGTCATGCCAGACAGCTAGTGAAAATATTTTGTCAAATGTTGCGGTCAAGTCTATTTTGTAAGTATGACTATCCTTCCCCTACCCCCCACCCCCAATGTTAGTGTTTTTAAGCTCTATCTCCCTCTAGGTGGCATATCCGATTATTACTATTAAGTTGTAAAATTGTAATTAAGGGATATAGTAAACTCAAACATGAGCTTTATGTGTTGGAAAGATGCATACCCGGACCACCAAAACATACTGACACTTTAACAACTGAAAAATGCATTATTTTAGAGTTCATAAAAAAACATGATTATTCCTGCTAACTGGGGGCAGCCATTTTCTTTTGTTTTCGTTGCATCCGGAATTCTAGCTTGGGGCAAAGTAACATCAGCTCTGACCAACTCCTGTATGCACAATGTAAACAAATGTAGTTATTTACGACAAAGCGCTTCGCTTTCATCAACCTGACTTGTAAAATAACATAAATGTCTTGATACTATAATAAACTATTTAACTAAATATATTTCAGTTTGCATTAATAGAACGAAATGGAATTAAAGTATTTTTCTCTCTTAAAAACATCCAATGAAAAAATGCATATTATTAGGCCTATTGGTAGAGAACGTTGGAGAAAAAATTACCACTCACAATACCCAAATAATAGTCAAATTATTTACATTAATAAAGCAGGACGGCTAATAATGTCCGTTACCATTTTAGGGGTAGCCAGTTATCCCACAATACCCTTTGATCTAAATAAAATGGGCACATATTTTTTGTGTGTCTAGACACCTTGACTGGTGACCATCCAAATATACACCTGCCAATCAGAAACCACAGGTATAGGCCACAGAAAGAAAAGACCAATTAACTAAGAAAACACTCCGATTATCATTTCAGTCCGTGAGTTAATGTATGGACAAAACAATACAGTTATTTCAACACTTTGACAATGGTGGTTTATTTTGTATTGAAAAATAATATATACTTATTGCTGGCTTGCTGGGATGGATATTATTACAGAATATTGCGATGCATCTGTTCTAAGACTAATTCCTGACGTGACACATTAAGTATTACGTAATCACCGTCTAGCCAGAGGGCGTATTCACTGGGATTATACAAAATGGCTGTGCCCGTTATATGTAATAGCTGTCACATTTAACCATTTTATTAATTAACTATAAGATTATACTTGTTGATATTAAGCAATAATGTGCATTATTAAAGATAACTAATACAAATATAATAATATATTTATTTATTGGCTGAATTGGCTACGGCTGAGTTTAAGGTTACCGCCCAAAAATAGGGCCATTGGGCAACCCAAATATAAATAAATTATCACACAAATAAATATGAAATGCAATTGTAATATATCGAAATTTGTAAATTGGATATATATATATATAAATGATTGTTACACAAATAAAATGTCATGTTTGTTTAATATAGCAACAATGTGCACACTGGAACCAGATGTACACACGTCACAAATATGAAAATAAATCGCAAATGAAAATACATCGTAATCCGATTCATATAAAATTTACAAATAAATAAAATGAATAAATAAACGGTACTGTTGTTGAGCGAGAAACTGCCACATGGCGAGATCTAGCGTCACCAAGCGGATCTCAGCCACCGGCAACAGAACCGCGCCGTGGCCAATTGTAATTGCCATGTCAGCCAGTGGCTACCCACAAAACTGCCATGGTCCGACTTCACCAGCAGGTGGAGATACATTGTCAGTGGTAGTCAGAAAGCACTGAAGGCCTTGTTGCAGTCTGTATAAGAACAAGTCGTTACCAGGAGTAGATAAATGGACCTGGTCAGGCAAAAATAAACAAGAATTTAACTCTGTAATATCTGGGTATCATATGTATCCTCCTCCCAAACGAATTACTTCCCTTGCAACATGGCTGTTTATTTTAGTTCTGGCTTTTTCAAGTGCATTATGATTTTGCTCATTCCTCCATTTAAGGCGTGGTAAAATTTGAGACCATACCAACTTAGTGTTTGGCAATTGTTTAGCAATTCTTATAATGGTAGCTACAATAGACTTGCGCAACGCACATGTAGCACCTTGACCGATATCGTTGCCTCCGTAATGTATAATCAATATATCTGGGGCATTTTCTAATGTAAGTAAAAAATTTATCTTTTTCTCCACCTGATTCCATTTCAGGCCTCCTTGACCTTGCCACCAAATATTCGCATACATCCGTTGCAGTCCTAAATGAATACCGTCGTACGTATTTCTAGCATGCACAAACGTTCTTTTCACCAGCGATGAACCAACGACCCAAATATGTTTTTTAACAACTGAAAAACCCAAAATAAAATTAATTATGTATTTCCCCAAGTTGATCAGTAGGAACCCCATCTACCAATTGTAGATTCCCATCTACCAATTGGTTGTATATCTTGATCAGATATTCCCCGCATAGATGCTGTGGAAGCAGCTCCAATATGGAATGAGTGTGATTTGTAGTTTTTTGACAGAACACCAGCTGCTGCTAATGCTTGTTTTAAAACAGATGTGAATTGATAACGAGTGATAGGTGACTCATCAAAATGACAAAAAAGGGAATCTGTAATATTTGGTCTCATAGCAAGATATTTCTTAATACATTTTACAGGGCAAAAGATAGAATGTATTTCTGGAAGAGCAATGATTGTACCTTTGCCCATTTTATCTGTCTTAGAATACTGTAAAGCTAATTCTAAAGTAGAATCCTTGTTAGTGAATTTGATATTATTGATAGTAATCAAATTTGAATTATCTCCTAATTTGCTTGTTAATTCTCCTATTCGAAAAAAGCCAAAAAATGCAACTGAAAAAACAGCTGAAAAAAGATTACACTGAAACTTGGAATTACAAACAACGGGCAACGTATACAGTATTTTTCTCAATAAAATTGGTGGAATGGGTAATCGCTTGTCTAATCGATTATCTAGTTTAGCCATTCCTGCAACCATTTTTTTAACAATAAATTTGTTTGTAACATCATCCACTCCTAAAAGTTTACACTTAAAAGCAATACCTGCTAAGTAACACCTTGCCGTGCTATAAGAAAGTTTTCTACATGACAAATGTGCCACAAAATTAATTATATGCTGTAGATCTGGAGGCCATACAAAATCCAATTTATACAAGGACCTAAATTTTTCAAATGCTGTAACTCCATTATTATAAACCATCTTGGTATTATTAGATAAAGAAGCATCTATGAAGTTATCAGCTTTAGCCTTAAGATGCATGATATGAATGAATCGGGAACTGTCATAGGATTTTTGTCTGCTTTTGGCGCCAACCGACGGAAACGGAGCCACTGTTGACGAGAAATAGCATCAGCTATACCATTATTTATTCCCTTGACATGTACTGCCTTAACTTGAATATTGTTAATCATAGTTTGTAAAACTAAAGGACGCAGTAAACTCATTACTCTTTTTGACTTGGAAGACTTTTTGTTAAGTACGGCCATAAGCGATTTATTATCTGTATGCAAAATATTTTTTTTATTTTTTAACTTTGAGGCCCATGTATGAAAAGCCAATATGATTGGAACCAACTCTAAAAATGTAATATCCTTAATCAGTTCTGTATTTACCCACTTACTAGGCCAGGTAAAGAATGTCCAGTCTGGTTCCAGATACGCTGCACATCCTAAATGTGCACCGCCAGCACTGTCTGTGAACAGCTGTATTTCTTTATCAGTGAACCAGTGAGCATCGGGAATATAGCAATAGCCATTAGAAAATTGTAGGAAAAGCAACCACACATGCATATTCTCTTTCATTGGTTATGTAACCCTGATGTGGTGATTTGGTTTTGACACGTGACACATGCAATCATAAAACCACCTGGTAAAGGCACGTGCTGCTGGTATTGCCTTTGTACAAAAGTTTAAAGTACCTGTAAGAGATTGCCAACTCTTTAAGAGTAATTTTTTTCTTTTCCAAGTGATAATTTAACATTACTTGCAATTTATTAAGTTTTATATCAGGAATTTTAATCTTCATTTCAATAGTATCGATTTCCAATCCCAAGAATGTTAGGATTTGAGTAGGACCTATAGTTTTGTCATGTGCAATTGGAACACCAAGTTCATAACAAATACAATCAAACATGTGCATAAGTGTTATACAATCATGTGTATTTTTTGGACCCGCAAATAAAAAATCATCCAAATAATGGATTACAGTTTCCTTCCCCGACCAAAATTTAAGTATCCATTCTAAACATGAAGAAAATTTCTCAAACAAGGCACAAGATATTGAACAACCCATTGGCAAACATTTATCAACAAATACATGTATGTGGTCAAGTAATTTGAATCCTAAAAGTTCAAATTCTGCTGGATGTATTGGACGTAGACGAAAAGCAGATTTAATATCCATCTTACCTATCAAAGCACCATGTCCTAAAGCTTTTACTGTTTCAATTGCTTTATCAAATGTACAATAATTAACTGAACAATTGACTGGGTCAATGAAATCATTCAGGCTAGACCTTCGTGGATAAGATAGGTGATGAATTAGTCTCCAGCTGCCATCTTTCTTTGGTACCAAGCCTATTGGTGATAACCTTAAATTTGGCAATGGGCGACAAACAAATGGCCCAGCGATTCTACCTAACTGTACTTCATTTAAAACTTTTTGAAAAGCGAAAACTTCGTTATCCTGGACAGATAATAAATTATTACAACTAGTTGCCATTCTTAATCCATCGTAATGTAAATAAAACCCATTAGTAAAACCCTCCACTAATTCTTTAACAACTACACGATTTGGGTGACTTTCAAGTAAAAGATTTAGCGTGTTTGCATTAATTGGGGTAGAACCTCGGTGCTGTAGATCGAACTGGTCGTCTCCCGAAAAACCTGGAATGCATGCCTGTTGGACGGACTGATGTGCCTGGTGGACGCGAGAAGGTATTTTGTTGAGGTGACCGGAACTGAACAGTTGATTGTATAACACCACCTAACCTAAAATTTAAATTTCTACTGGACATGTTTCCCCGATAACAATTCAAAGACGGATGATTACTTGAGCATTTCAAGCATGTGTGCATGTAATAACAAGCTGGTTTTGAACAAGTGCCGATGTTGTTAAAATCATAACATTTCAAATGCTGGCCTGTTGCAGAAATTGCTGTTGTTGTTGTCTTTGTTGAATCATACATATATAAAAGCCATAATTCTTGATCTACTATCCCCCATGAAGCTGTTGGATGTTTGGCTTTTTTAAGCCGAAATTGCTGATCATACAATTTCCAATTCAAACCTCGCTCAGCTCCTAACCTCATAGTATGCATGTATTTCAAAAGGCCAGAAATACTAGAAGGGTGTACAGAAGTGTACAGGCTAATGAAGACAATAAATGCATTGGTCCATTGATCAATATCAGTTATTCTGGTGATGGATGTTTTGTTTTGTATCACCAAACGACCATCCCGTAAGGAAAAATGTTTTTCATTATCTTCAAAGGGCATGGACTTGGCTAAAAGTAAACTTAAATCTATGAATTCACCATTAATTATCTTTTGTCTTATTGTATGGGAGACATTGATTCCCAAACCATCGGTAATACTTGCAACCTGTTGTACCTCAACATTATCATTTATAACATTATCATTTATACTATCAATCTGGCTTGCAAAATTAAATATACCTGTAGCAGGAGCCAGTGACAAAGATTCAACAATTTGCGGCAGTAATTGTTGGGCAACTTGTGCCAGCTGCTCTTCGGTCAGCTCTAAACTTGGCTGTTGAGATGTCCCTGGCTCGGCCGTGGCAGTCGTTTGTGCTGGTGGCTCTGGCGCTCGTGTACGATGTTCCTTGGATAAACTTTTCCCCTTTTTTCCTTTAATTCCTTTTGGCATTTTTAGAAAACTTTGAACAATGTGGCAAATTGACCCTTATTTGTGCATATCAATAAAACTTTAAACACTGTTATAATTATAACAATGTTAAACTTTACAGTAGAATTAAAAGAAATAGATCCACATTGTAACACTGTTCTTCATTTAAAGAAATATTATTTGTCTTCACTATCCACACTTGGAAAACTTAAAACAATGTTCTTCTTTTGAAAACTAACAATGTTTTTCTTGTCTCCAAAAAGAATGTCATTCAATGTTTAAAATATATACAAAGTTCTTAAACATTGCTAAATTGTTCTTCTTTCTTAACAAATATATAATAAATGTTTATAATAAATATATCAAACTTTGTTATATTACAGCAATCAACTAGCCGGCAAGGCTTGCAACGTTTAATTTTTTTAAATTATAAATCTAAACTACGTCCCGCCGTTACATGACGTCACTTATAACAATGCTGTTTAGCACTACTAAACCCAATACATTTAATTGTTACAAGAACCATTACAAATATAAATTCTAATAATTAATTTTGTAAAACAATATGACTTTGTTACTTTGATAACTTGATTTAATAGAAAGATTTAATCTTATTATATATCGTTGAATATGCATACCAGTCCAAAAGCCTTGCGCGAGCATTCCTTTACTTTAAAATAAAGTTAGGCCAGTGAATTTTTAATTGTGACTAGTAAATGTTAAAAATCACTGATCCCATGGCTAGTGGATTTATAAAAATTCTAGAAGCTCTGTCATGGGATTGATTTTTCCTGGTGAACTGGGTTACTGTTCACATCAAGATTGGTCGTTTATTTTGTGTAAGCAACTTAAACTTAATAATACGTTAATGTTGGATAATAAGATGACCATAGCATACAAGTTGCATAGCATACAGGCTGATTTTTGCCTGAATTAAACAAAAGTGCCTGATCTTTTCCATTATTTTTTCTTGAATTTGAAGCCACCACCCACCACCCTTAATCCCACATCTCATATAATGATGGATATGATACTTTCAGATTGTCTTCTTGTTTTTTTACTTACTTGTGTGTTTTGTTTTATGACATTGGCACAAACTTCTACCAGTTCTTTTGAGAAACTAAAGAAAGGGCCTTCATGTTAAATTAATGCCTCAAAGAAAAGACATGGGTTTTGTTTTACAATGCTAAAAAAATGTGGTTTGTGTTAGGGTAAATATGTATGCCTCAAAGTAAACATTTTGTTTTAAAGGCATATTGTCACAGACCACTGACCTATTTAGTGACCTAACAAAGTATTACCTGAACAAAAATAATTCGATTTGTCTCTAAATGTACTTTATTCAACCATCTTCATAACCACAATACTCCATTTATTAATGATGTTTTGTAAAAATATTTGAATTATGGCAATGGTCCATAATTCAAAAACTAAAATTGCCGAGAGGGTTGGCATGGATTTCGCTCCATGTTGGTTCAGTTAAGGTGATCCAATAGCTAGATTTGGTTTCCAACAATTACTGTAATTTTTATTTATTATCCATTTTTAGAGAAATAAGGTCCTTAAATCCGTGACAGTATGCCTTTAAGATACTAAAGAAATGTGTTTTGTGTTAGGGCAGATACGTAAGCCTCAAGGGAGAGAACTGGTCCTGGACTATGTGATCGAGAGGAAGAGAATGGATGACCTTGTCAGCAGTACAATTGACGGCAGATTCCGGGAGCAGAAGGTAAATGACTTTCTCCTTATGACATATTTCATGTCTTTTTCCATCTCTCTATTTATCTGTCCGTCTGTCCATCCATCCACTCAACCAACCAACCAACGATCTTACCAACCATCCATCCTTCCATTGATCCATTCATCCATCCTTTCATCCATCCTTCCATCCATTCCTCCTCCCATCCATTTGTCTGTCCATCCATTCATCCATCCATCCATCCTTCACTCCATTCATCCATCATGTTTCAAAATTATTAAAAATAATATGTATTATGCAAAGTAGTAATAATTTGAGATATATTTTGGACTCAAAAGTAGTAAATTTCCTCAGTAAAGTTCTTTGTTTTATTCTTCAGTTTCGTCTCAAGCGATGTGGTGTACAGAATGCGATATATTTGATAGAAGAATACGGATCGATGCAACATTTCAGTATTTCTGAAGACAAACTGAAACAGGCTATCACAAACACACAGGTTTGTCAGATATTGTGTATTTTTGAAACCAGAAACAAGCTATCACAATCACACAGGTTTGTCAGATATTGTGTATTTTTGAAACCAGAAACAAGCTATCACAAACACACAGGTTTGTCAGATATTGTGTATTTTTGAAACCAGAAACAAGCTATCACAAACACACAGGTTTGTCAGATATTGTGTATTTTTGAAACCAGAAACAAGCTATCACAAACACAGGTTTGTCAGATATTCAGTATTTTTAAGACAAACTGAACCAGGCCTGGTGCTTATAAAGCTTTTAGAGTCCAGACTCGAGACTCTAATAGTCTGAGACAGTATTGTCATGACAACGCCATACAAATTGTGTGCGTGTGACGTCATTAGAGATTGAGTCTGGACTCTAAAAGTTTTATAAGCACGGGCCCAGGCTATCACAATCACACAGGTTTTATTTGTATTGTGACTTTAAAACAATGTGAAGGGGGCGGGACGTAGCCCAGTAGTAGTAAAGCGCTTGCTTGATGCGCGGTCGGTTTGGGATCGATCCCTGTTGGTGGGCCCATTGAGCTATTTCTCGTTCCATATATCAGTGGTATGTCAAAGGCTGTGGTATGTGCTATCCTGTCTGTGGGATGGTGCATATAAAAGACCCCTTTCTACTAATGGAAAAAATGTAGCGGATTTCCTCTCTATGACTGTCAAAATGACAATATGTTTGACATCCAATAGCCGATGATCAATAAATCAATGTGCTCTAGTGGTGTCGTTAAACAAAACAAACTTTACTTTTTTTTAACAATATAAATAAATGTTAATATTTTTGGTTACTGTTTTCTATTTTGTCCAAGGGTGACTAATCAATCAAACAGGATTCAATTGTACGGAAATTTGTTTATCCAGTCAGTTTTAGGAAAAAACCATACTGTTTGGATAAACGGGGTTCCACTGTAATCAAATGTTTTTGTTTTTCAGGTTATTGACGGCTTCCAGATAAAGAAAACCCATGATGTTAAAGAAACAGTCACATACTTGACCGTTTTAACGAGATATCTTCAGAGTTATTACAGGGTATGTAGTATCTTTACATATGATGTACATTAGCAAATTCACATTCAAATAATGCAGTACTAAAACTCCACACCTTTGTAGGTAGCCAAATGGGTCAACGGTCAAGGTGCACCCAACTTATCATCCCACAGTTGAGGCTACCAGTCTTACCATTGGCGATACATGTGAGAGTGTTTGTTGTGATAAAATGTGGTTTCATCTCACCAGTAAATTCATGTAATATAATTTGCACTAGTCTCATTGTACCAACTACCATTGTGCTTCAAACATGTACAGGGTCAAACATGTACAGGGTCAAACATGTACAGGGTCAAACATGTACAGGGTCAAACATGTACAGGGTCCTACTAAAAATAGCATGACAATTCTTTTGTGGAACTAGGGTAGTCATAGATGCTACTCAATGTCTGAAACTAGCAGTATAACCCCCACATTTTTTGTATTTACTTTAAGGGTGAGGGGTGGTAGTATTTATATCCATGGTGTTTATGTCGATTGATACGCTGCAGGTAGGAATTTTAGCCACATATGTTACTATTGTCGTCTTTGGGATTTGATTTGGTGGTATACACGCTGTAGTGTACATTTTTATTTCATTTTGCTTGTATTTCAAATATGGAATAGAGGAATATCTTACCAACCAACTAAATATATGGTTGTGATCAACATAGATACGAATCTTCCAGATTTTTATGTTGCACATTTTTGGTTGGTGGGGGCCAACTTAATGATTTTACTTAACTTTTAGAATTACAATTAATATTCAGGATTTGTTTTGAAGGGGCATTCTTATTTATGGATCTACTAGTGTAGGTATTCAAAACAATATTGATTTCTTCAGTTTGATGGGGCAATTATATTCTATGATAAATTTTATGTATTTTTGTCTGCAGGGTAAAACATTACATGCTTGCAATCTAGAAGTATTACAAGATATGAGAAGAAACTGTCAGTTACAAGATGGTGAACAGATTCTGATTGAGTTTCAACATTTCAACCACGGATCTTTGAAGAGCAAGGTATTGAATCATTGTTCTGGGCCCAATTTCACAAAACACTGTAAGCCTAGTTTTACACATCTGTGTGGTCCTTAACCATATGTCTGATGCCATATAACCGTAAATAAAATGAGTTGAGTGCATCGTTAAATAAAACATTTCTTTCTTCTTTTTTTCCTAGTTTTACACATAAACATAAATCAACGACAAAACCACTATTCTTATTGCTATTATAGGACAACAAATCTAGTTAGAAATACACATATTTCATTTTCTTTTGTCCTTAAAATGCTCCATTTTACTTAATAGCTTATGATTAATAAATCGATGTTTTCTAGTTGTGTCATTAAACAAAACAAACTTCAACTTTTTACATAGTTTTTCGAAGAGCTCTTCCGACTATGCTAAATCCAGTCTTCCCCAAAAAACATACCTGATGTTTTCTTTATATGCAAGATACCCTCTATAGACGTGCTGAACTGTAGACAAAAAGTATGACCAAAATTCTAAGCATTGCTTGTTTAACTAAACTTTCAGAATTTGACAGTGCATGAGATGTTTGGAAAGCAGTTAATACAGCTCCATGGGATGTCTGCAGATAAGGCCAAGGCCATAGTAGACCAGTACCCAACAGTTATGCAGTAAGTGGATTTTTAAACACATTGATTTCATAGGCATATATATTATATTAAATTTCAAAGCATACCAAGTAGTAGCTAATAATTAAGATAGATACAGCTGCATTGCATTAAATTTAATTTCAGCATTATAATTTGAGGTGCAGTTGTTCCTCTGGTTGGTAGTGATATGTGAAAGTAGTTATGCAAACACTTTTATCTATTCCCAATTTTAAAGATGCAGATCCTATTTTCAGCCTCTGAAAATGGACACCAAGTTTTGTTAATCTACAAACCATTAACACATCTGGATAAAGTTACAATAAAGTGAAACCGCGTTTTTGTTATTTTGAAATAAGGAAATACCTTCTAAAAATAGACTGGAACTCATCTTCATAACTGTTTACTTCTCAAAGGTACATACCTTTTTAGAATTATGAAAAATGTATTTTGTGGTATTAGAAACATCAGGATGACCAGAAATGATCGGATGTTCACAAATGGATAATCTAAACAATAAAATGTAAAGAATGTCCAATTTCAATTTTCAAAAGGTACTTGTATCTTACTGTTATCTTAGTGTTGCTGTTGTATTTTTTTTGTAATTGAGGAAATGGTGGATTTTGTAATGTAATAATGGGTAATGGACTTTTAGTTGTTTTGTTGAAGTTTGGTTGTTTAGTGTGACAAGTGAAAATTATTTCACTCGGGACATAAATTTTATTATATAACTGGTAACTCTTATTATTATCCTCTATGTCTGAAGCTGTATAACTGTAATTAAAATGTGTTGAGTGCATAATTAAATAAAAGAAACTAATGAGAATGATAGATTTTATAACTGTCATAATAGGTTACCAGGTTCATATTTTATGGTAACCTGTACATGAGTTAGCAGACATATTTATTTTGTTACCAAGTTTATAACTGTTACATACCTGTATTTTTCATTTCAGTTTATATGATGCCTATTCTTCCTGCCACACTGACAAGGAAAGAGAGTCTTTGCTGGCTAATATTAAAGTTGGAAAACTTGGGAGGTATGTTACCAGTCAGGTGTAACACAAATACAGTGAAACCCCTCTAAACCGGAACCTCTGTAAACCAGAATTTCCTCATTTCATGGTCCCTTTTTAAATATCAATATAGGACAGAATATTTCTATACCAGATACCCCTTAAGACCTGGGATCAATTTCACAAAACATTATAAGCCTGGTTTTACACGTAAACGTAAATCTATAACTACATTACAGTTCTTATTACTATTATGGTGCAACAAATATAGCTAGAAGTACATAATATGTCAGTTTTTTTTGTCCTTAAAATGCTCCATTTTCTGTAATAATACAATTTTCTTCGTGAATTGGATGCAAAACGTGTAAATGTATTCCCAGTGTAATTGGCAGCTGAAGACATAAACTTGCGATGTTTTGTGAAATTGTCCCTTGACTTTTTGCTAGGACTCATGGGTGTCTGGTTTAGATGTCTGTCACTGTAGTGTAAATCGTGAAATTAAGACAGTTGTTTGTAGGGTCATTACTCTAGGTGAACACTTTATGAATTCAGGTATAATTTCTTGTCCCATCCAGTGCCCCACGACAGGTGCATCAAAGGTTGCGGTATGTACTATCCTGTCTGTGGTAAAGCACATATAAAATATCCCTTGCTGCTTGCTGGATAGGAGTAGCGAGTTTCTTCTCTTTATCTCATGACAAATAGCTGTAGTTTAAAATGTGCTGAGGTGTCATTAAACAAACATTCCTTTCCTTTTTAATTATCTGTTGTCTAAATATTGTCCTTGAGTCTTGTAAGAAAACCAACATTCCTTTCCTTTCTTAATGGCAATGTGGGTTGAGTCCCCCTGTTGAACTCTCTTTAGCACTGACAGTAAAAGAACATTATCACATTGTGAAGGCCAAGTACATTTACTGTGTGACTTAAAGGCTGATGCACTTTCTGTAATTGCAACCTTTTGTGTTTTTATAATACACTGCTAGTGGTATTGATTAATCAATATACCTCTTTCTTGAATGCAGTATTACACATGTTAGCTTAGCGTAGTGTTGGTAAGTTTTCATTTTAATTTATTTTTGTGTTTAATTCCAATTAAGGTTCAAGCATGCCGTCCTGGGCACATATCTAATCTATCTGGATTTCTGTCTGGGCTTACAAGAGAAATGTTGATGTGGTGGCCTTTTTCATTTCATTTTTTATTTAGTTTTGAGTTTACAGTCAAACCTTTTAAGCAGCCACCAAAGCGATTAACCAGAAATGGCCTTTAAAACAGGTGATTGCTTAAAACAGATCAGATTATATTTTTTATTTCATTTCAATCTATTTTCATTTCAACCTATTAGGTTCAGGCATGCTATCCTGGGCACACACCTCAGCTATCTGGGCTGTCTGTCCAGGACAATGAGTTAGTGGTTAATTGTTAGTGATTAGTGATAGAAAAGAAGGTGTAGTGGCCTTACACCTACCCACTGAGTCATTAAAACTCGCTCTGGGTGGGAGCCCATACCGGGCTGCAAACTCTGTACCTACCAGCCTTATATCCGATGGATTAACCACAACGCCACCAAGGCCAGTAGATTATACTATATTAGATGATTTGGGATAAAAAGTGTGGCCTCTTAAGATAGGTAGCTTCTTTAAAACAGATCAGTTTACACTAGGAAAGGAAAGGATGCACTCAACATATTTTATTTACGGTTGTATGGTGTCAGACATATGGTTAAGGACCACACAGATATTGAGGGAGGAAACCCGCTGTCACCACTTCATGGGCTATTATACTTCATCAGATGATTTGGGATAAAAAGTGTGGCCTCTTAAGATAGGTAGCTTCTTTAAAACAGATCAGTTTATACTAGGAAAGGAAAGGATGCACTCAACATATTTTATTTACGGTTGTATGGTGTCGGACATATGGTTAAGGACCACACAGATATTGAGGGAGGAAACCCGCTGTCACCACTTCATGGGCTATTATACTTCATCAGATGATTTGGGATAAAAAGTGTGGCCTCTTAAGATAGGTAGCTTCTTTAAAACAGATCAGTTTATACTAGGAAAGGAAAGGATGCACTCAACATATTTTATTTACGGTTGTATGGTGTCGGACATATGGTTAAGGACCACACAGATATTGAGGGAGGAAACACGTCACCACTTCATGGGCTACTATACTTCATCAGATGATTTGGGAGAATAAAAATGTGGCTTCTTAAGACAGGTGGCCACTAGAGTAGGGCCTCGTTCCACGAAGCGATTTTAGCCCTCAGATTACCATAAGCGCATAGCTACCCTATGCACTTAAGTTGATTTTAGCCCTCAGATTACCATAACTTGCATAAGCGCATAGCTACCCTATGCACTTAAGTTGATTTTAGCCCTCAGATTACCATAAGCGCATAGCTACCCTATGCACTTACGTTGATCTTAGGGCTAAGATCGTTTCGTGGAACGGGGCCCAGGTTTTACAGTACTCTATATACATGTAGGGTTCAATCTGGGCACATATTTCTGCTATGTAACTGCCTGTCCAGGACAGTGGT
The DNA here is from genome assembly GCF_016097555.1 of Gigantopelta aegis. Taxonomy (NCBI): domain Eukaryota; kingdom Metazoa; phylum Mollusca; class Gastropoda; order Neomphalida; family Peltospiridae; genus Gigantopelta; species Gigantopelta aegis. The sequence continues at coordinate 22,992,563 of NC_054702.1, forward strand.
TAGTGGTTCGAGGTAAGTCGGTGTTATGCCCTTATACCTCCCCATTAAACCACTGCAACGTACTCAAGACTGGATCTGCTGTTGGGATGTGAATCCAGTACCAGCACTTACCTCAGATGTGAAAGGGTGGGACGCAGCCCAGTAGTAAAGCACTCTAGGTAGATAGATCCCCGTTGGTGATAGATCAAATATATCTATTGTTTTTATATAGTGGTGTCATTAAAGGTAGTACTAAACCAAATAACTTCCGGCTGGGTCAAAGTTTGAGGTGCACCCAACTTTTGATAGAGAAGTGAATACCACAAGTCCTGTGATTGGTTATAAATGTGAGTGTGTTGGTTGTAAAAAATAATAGTTTCATCTGGGTAAAAAAAAAGGTGCAATTTTATTTCATCTAGTACCAATGTGTCAAGTAGCCTTGTGCTTGAAACATGTATGGGGTACCTGTAAAAAAAAGTACTCAAATTTTGTGCGAAACTAGGGTAGTCATAGACGCTACCCGTTATCTCAGAAACGAGCAGCTTGACCCCCATTTTTTTCTGATTCACTTTAAGTGTAAGGGGTGGTAGTATTTATATCCATGGTGTTTATGTCGCTTGATATGTTGCAGGTAGGAGTTTTAGCCACATATGTTACTATTGTCGTCTATGGGATTTGATTTGGTAGTATACACCCTATAGGGACATTCCTGAGTTTGCTGCATTGTAAGATGTTTCTGACTAATAAAATATTTCTACGATTAAACTTACATATTAAATATATTTTCTTGTTTAGAATATCAGTATACTCAATGTGTTTCTGGTCTACTTAATATGTGTAAGAAGATCAAACTAAAAAAAATATTTTAGAAAATAAAATGAAATTTAACCTAGTATAAATAGAACAATCAGAAACGTTTAATATACAGCCACTAATAATATATTTAATGTAATTATAATCGTTAAAAAGTCTCTGTTAGTCGATAACATCTTTAAAATTGCAGCAAACTCAGGAATGTCCCTTTAAACAATACAAACTTTTAATTAAGTTAACCTCAGATGTAATGGGTTGCAGGATTATTCATCCTCAGTGGTATTTTGCATCCCAACCAGTGAGTGATTTATGACTGGTACATCAAAGGCAGTCACTGTGGTATCTGCCGTTACTACAATGTACTGTCCTATCTATGAAAATGGCTTATAAAAGATACCTTGCTACGTTTTTCTGTAGTATAGTAGCCTATATGGCCAGGACTTTTAGACTCTACCACAGCTGAAGCTATAAACCGTGTGCCCAAAATAAGTATATTCAAAATAATCAAGCCCAAATTAAGTACAAACATGTTAAAGGGACATATCCTAGTTTCAGCCCATGACAATTAACACTAAGTTCAGATAATCTACAAACCTGTAACACATTTGGATAAAGTTACAATTTGAATGAAACATAAGTCTGTGACTTGGAAATGGTGAAATACCCTCTAAAAATAGATTAAAACTCGACTCCATAACTGTTACTTCTCAGACACACATACGTTTGTAAAAATATGAGAAATCCATTTTGTGATATTAAAAACACCAGGATGACCAAAAACACTACGAATGTATGGAAATGGGTAATCTAGGCAATAAAATTTAAGTAAATTATGATTTCAGTTATCCAAAACGGATCTAATAGTCAAAACTATGCTTTAGTGTTTAAAAACAAGGATACCCTGTATGTCCCTTTAACCTCAAAACTGTTATCCTCAAAATCAATGGAATGTAAAGCTGTTAGTAGATTAGCTGTTTACAGGGTTTTTGTCAGAGGGTAAAATGGGTATGGCACCATACCCAAACTTTTTGAAGATTGTTTTTTTTTTCTTAAGTTAACCTTTTGACAAAATTAATTACCCTTATCATTACTGTATGATTTTCTTAACCCTAGCACTAAACTTAACCCATGTCCTCTCTGGGGAGCATACCATACCTGTGGTTGCATTAAAAAAGAAAGAAATGTTTTATTTAACGACGCACTCAACACATTGTATTTACGGTTATATGGCATCAGACATACATGTTTGGTTAAGGATCACAATAATATTGAGAGAGGAAACCCGCTGTCACCACTTCATGGGCTACTCTTTTCGATTAGCAGCAAGGGATCTTTTATATACACCATCCCACAAACAGGGTAGTACATACCACGGAAATAGCTCAATGGGCCCACCGACGGGGATCGATCCCAGACCGACCGTGCATCGAGCAAGTGCTTTGTGGTTGGATTCAGTTCCACAGCGCCATACTACAAATGTAGCTGTTACTATTACTGCAGTAAAAAGACCATGGTTTGTTCAAAACAGACAAAACGCCTGTTATGCCCAAATTAGTGAGCTCTAAAGCCCAGATGGCAGCAGCAGGTTTCCTCTTTTACTCTAGTTAAGTGTCACAATATGTTTAAAGGGGGGCATTTAGCTGAGTAGGTTGAGGGCTCATTTGAGGTCCTTTTGTCGCAGGATCGAACCAACTCGGTGGATCCATTCATCTGATTGGGGTTTTTTCTCATTCCAAACAACTGGGAAAAGGCGGTGGTAAGTGCTTTCCTGTCTGTGGGGAAAGTGCATATAATAGATCCCTTGCTGCATTAAGAAAATGTGTCAGAATTACCAAATGTTTGACATACAATAGCTGATGTTTAATAAATCAGTGATTAATAAATCAATGTGCTCCAGTGGTGTTGTTAAACAAAACAAAATAATATGTTTAACTGTGTTAGCCCAGAATCACACGATGTGATGATATGTCTTTAAATGAATATTTTTATGCCTTTTTTTTAATCAGAATTTAATACAGCATGCTCCAGTATTAATAGGGAGTTTCCTTTTCCTTTCAGGAACATGGGTATTGGACAAAGCAGACAAATATGTCACCTGTATTGGACAAACTCAGCACTGACGTAATCAATGTGCTTAGAGATTTTGTACCAAAGAAAATGATCAACAGTATTCAGTGCTTCTTAATCTGTAGACTGGTCCGAGTCTTACAAAGAATCTCTATTGGTCTGTGTAGCATTAGATAAAACACAGATCTAGCAGTTATTAATAGACAGAAATGGCTGGAATCTAAATATTGGTTTACATCACTTCCGACCAGACAGTGAGCAGCATCAAAAACATTGAGAATCACTGGTCAAGAAACTAAGAATCCACTCCATGTGTCTGTTTGTTATTAAAAAAAAAATCTATTGTATTCATTGTTAATCTATTAAACTGTTATAGTATAATGGCAGAGTTGCATCAAGACAGTTGACTAAGTGAATAGTTCATTAAAAATATTGCATGAAATATATTATATATTTAATTTGTCCAAAAATGTGTGTAGTTATTAATCATTTCTCACATATTTTTTGCTGTTTTGGTAGGCCTATATATCATTGAATTAGAATTACATGGCCATAAATCAGAAGAATAACTTGGTTAATGTTTTAGCTTTTGGTAACTTTAAAATGTGTGTAAGAACTACTTATTGTTGTAAGATTAGCAGGAGAGGCACATATATTTCATCTGACTATGCCTTTAGTTGGAGAAATCTTATGTGACCTTGCATTTAAATATGTTTACTCAGGTTTGCAAGTTATTTACATGTCTGCCTTTCTTTTCAAATTGTTTTGTTCCAGAATTGATAGCACAATTTGATAGGAAGCTAAGAGAATCTTTAGTAGTGTAGGGGGGAGGACAGTTGTCCCCTTGAAAATTTCACCCTTTTTTTTTCACTCCAGAAAATAGCATACACATCTCAGGGTATAATTTGTATAGTGTTTCATTTGTTTATAAAAAGTAGCACCCCTCTTAGGATTTTGATCAGGTTAGGGCCCAGAAGAGTATCCCAAGGCTAGAATCACCAGGGATTTTATCCAGCACTTTTTACCATGGTAATGGGGGGGAAATTAAGGATAGTAAATCATAAATGGCATATTGTTTTCAGGCCACTGAATGATGCAGTATGCCACCGTTAAATTAATTTATTGGAACAGACAATTAAATTGGGGTTCGTAGCATTCTTTAAATTCTTTGAAAGTCTGAATTTGAAAAAATATATTTTTAGGTCTTTGAAAAAGTCTTTGAATTGTAATAAAAGTCTTTAAATTCTCGTATTGTGTTCATTCTTTTATTTTATTGTTCATTTTTCTCAATCAACATCAATACTCTGACCTTCTTTCTGCTGGCATAGCTACATCATAACACAATACTTTTACAGCTGCATGCACTTGATATTTTTCAGTTACAAGTTTAACCTGTCATGCATGTAAAAAAAGAAGCCCAATTTCTTGCTATAGACAGCAACATAAACAAACTAATTTGGTATTTTTATTGCATTCTATTGTCTTTAACCGTTGTGTTAAAGTCTTTGAAAATGGTAGGTAAAAGTCTGAATGGGTTTGGTCTTTAAGGCTATCAACCCTGTAAATATAGAAATTGTGAATTTTCAGTGCCACTTTCTTTTGGGAAAATGCCTGTTCTGACCCACAGAACGCCTGGATAAATCCCTGACCACATTCTGGATTGTATGTTTACTAGGGTCTCCACGAGTACCAGGGCATGGGCGTAGTCTAGCAAGAATCCATTCACTGACTTGACTGTCCAGATAGCTGAGGTGTGTGCCCAGGACAGCGTGTTTGAACCGTAATTGGATGTAAGCATGAAAATAAGATGAAAGGTTATACTGTTTAAACACCCCATACACATAGTTAAATCCCCATACTCGTAGTTGGAAGAGTGAAAATGGAAGACATGTCCAGTTACTATGATGATGCAGCGCTTCTGGACAAAAAAGACAGTTTGTGCTTATATGCAATTAAGGTTCAAGCACGCTGTCCTGGCCACAGGACAGTGGATTAGCTAGTTAGTTGGTTAGTGGTTAGTGAGAAGATGGCGTAGTGGCCTTACACCTACCCACTGAGCCCTTAAGAACTCGCTGTGGGTTGGAGCCGGTACCAGGCAATCTACCAGCCACCTCCCAAAAGACAGACGTCGGTCCCATAAGGCAGACACCTTAAAACAACACAGGACATGGTTGAGCACATTACTTTCTTTCTTTCAAATTATTTTCGTACTTGTATCCAATTAAGGTTCAAGCACGATATTATGGGCACACACCTCAGCTATCTGGGCTGTCTGTCCAGGACAGTGGGTTAGTTAGTTATTGAGAGAGAAGAGGGTGTAGTGGTCTTACACTTACCCACTGAGTAGTTAAAACTCGTTTTGGGTGGGAGCCCGTACCGGGCTGCGAACCCTGTAGCTATCAGCCTTATGCCCAATGGCTTAACCACGACACCACCAAGGCCGGAAGCACAGTACCTGCTAATTACCTGCCGTTTACCTTTGATAATACATGTGGTAAATAATGGAACAGTCTGGGCCCGTGCTTATAAAACTTAAAAGTCTAGACTAATAAAGTCCAGACTTTAACGTAATGCTATTTGAATGGCGTTGCCATGACGTTAAAGTCTGGGCTTTATTAAAGTCTAGGACTTTAAGATTTATAAGCACGGGACCTGATACAACTAAATACAGAACACAGAATATAATGTGAAATGAAATTTATTACGTTACATATATATCATTTTAGCATTTTAAAGTTTACCATTATCCGATATTTATAGTGTACGGATCCGAAACGATGGTTTCTCGGGCGTTAACAACAAAATAGTTTGTATTTTGTGTTAAGCAATAATTGATAAATGACTCCAATAAGTCTTTGTTTGATGTCGACAGAATTTTCGGGTTCGCTACTGATAGAATAATTAATCATGGAGATATTCACATTCCTATTGCGTTGCCTCTAATTGTCTATGCCCCCAACTTGTACACATGGCTATTATTGCGAGATCTCGCGTGAGTTCACGGTTAGCATCTACGAGTTTCTCCGTGACACGAACATGCGCAATGGAATGTGAAAGAGGTCTATTGACTCACTGTTGGAGGTAGGTTGTTGGGAATATTGGGGCAGTATCACTAAAACAGGCAGGGGTGTACAGGATACATTACATAACCCAATAAACAGTTTTGTCTATCAAATGGGATGTCTGTCTCTTCTAAGGGAACCGATGATTATAACTCAGAATCAGATGGCAATGCCCAATCCTTGAAGATGATGTGACAAAATTTAATATACAGATATGATTAGAACATTATTCCATATTACGGTATTATTAGAGAGCAATCTAAATGTATAATATTATATTGACCATCTGACTGGTTATTGCCAAAATTCTTATTCAACTACCTTATGCTGAGATACTCTTTGGATCGACGTAATGTGGTCCATATTGTTTTTGTAAATGACCAATGTTTTGAGTAATTTGTGTGTTTCAGTATGTTTTTCACTTTACCTGTTACAATACCGTGGCAATAAATATACATAGTAATGATATTAAGGTGATTTGAAAAGGATTTGGCGAACCAATCACAAAATTTCATCATTCTGGCGGCCATTTTGAATCTTCAGCAATATAGCAGCCATCTTGGATTCTAAAAATTATTTGATTGAATTTGCCATTCATTAATTAATTTAAATGGACAAAAACAATTCAAAAATTAAACATATTTGCTATATAAGTAAGTACGTTTTCATGCTAACCCTCCAAAAATAATTGGGGGGGGGGGGGGGGCAGGGGGAATCATGTTGGACACATTTTATCAAAAATCGGTTAGCACCATGGGATTCCTGGAAAATGTTCACTTGGAATCAACTTCAAACATACAGTGAAGACTATTTTCCTGAAGAACCCAAATCTGAGACCGATATTTTGGATTACGATCGAGTAAAATTCAGTCAATACCTATCATGTTCAAAACATCACACCTAGTTTAATTTTAATGCCATGATGATGATGACATTGGTATCAAATGAAAGCTACGATAGTGTAGAATATAAAGAACTAGCAAGCAGGTGACAGCCATTCGACGTGTTCTTGTGAAAAATAAAATATAGAAATTAAGATATTTCATGGACAGCCGCAATGGAATGTGGGGTGTGATCACTTAATGATGACTTGGTTATAGATTTTAAGTCGTTTGATATAATAGTACATGCCACTGACGCATGTGGATATTTTGGTGCGCAAAAGTTAAAGGGTATCGATTATGGCCTGACGTCAACGAAAATATGATATTTTCTAGGGCACCCTCACACACTGGTAACAAATGAGTAGTGGATCCCATTTCCCCCCACTGTTACCAGTTAGTCTCATGTTCATGACATATCAGGGCTTCTAAAAACATAATTCAGCAGTTGTGTAGTTGTGTGTATAGGCGGGGGGGGGGGGGGGGGGGGTACCCAAGGACCCTACACTCTAAGCTATGGAAAACCTTGCTTTATTTAGCTATAACGTTGAAGCTATTTTGATTACGTATCCGAGGTTAACAATAAATACTTCTGTGATGATGCATGTTCTTGTCATATATGTCAACAGATGTATTTGTACAGTCTTTTTCTCACACGTGTGCCTCGAAGTTGTTTAAAGCCGAAGAGAAAAAATGTCTTGTGAACCACCTGCGGATATCGATTAATCGAGGTACCCAGCAGTGTGTATAAATATACTTAGCGACTAAAGAAACGCGAGGTGCAAAATTATAATAAAATAGGTTTTAAGCGGTGATGTCTGAAACTAGAAGAATACGGAAATTTTGCGATTTTTGTTATCTCAGGTAAACACACAATTAAACGAGAGGATTTGAAAAGTATCAGTATTATTAATTAGGCCCAATGTCAAATAATGACCCTCTCTTATACCTGTATACACACCTGTCTGTACACACCTGTCGGAGATATTTCTGTGTGAGAATTTTCGTCTGACACAGTATGTGGCAGTTTGATTTTAAAATATACACTTGAGTACTCTACAGTGATGAGATGAAACAAATACAGCCAATGAAACCAATGACATGGACATCTAAAACCTATTGCCCAGTGACGTGTGTTTATTGTTGTGGAAGCGCGAATGCACCATTAATAAGTTTTAGTTAGTAACAAATTAAACAATAAAAATAAGTTTAACTTTGTAAAGAGCATCTCTCTGTCTCTGTCTGTCTCTCCCTCCCCCCATCTCTCTCTCTCTCTCTCTCTCTCTCTCTCTCTCTCTCTCTCTCTCTCTCTCTCTCTCTCTCTCTCTCTCTCTCTCTCTCTCTCTCTCTCTCTTATTAAGAATTAGAATACTAAGTCTACACGTTATCCTACGATCCCGTCGGTGGGCCCATTGGGCTACTTCTCGTTCCAGCCAGTACTCCACAACTGGTGTAACTAAGGCCGTGGTATGTACTATCCTGTCTGTGGGATGGTGCATATAAAAGATCACTTGCTGCTAATCAAAAAAAGTAGCCCATGAAGTGGCGACAGCGGGTTTCCTATCTCAAGTGGTCCGCCGCTATATTTATAACCGTAAATAAAATGTGTTGAGTGCGTCGTTAACTAAAACATTTCCTTACTTCCTTACCTACGATGCGTTGTTTGAAAACGTAACCAGCTCGCTTTCAGTCGATGATCAGATCCATCCATATACGTTTTGCAACAACTTGTAATAAAGATATATTATAAATACATGTGTATAACATGTGTATAACATTTGTGTAATAGTTTCAATACACTAGTGTACTCGTCCCGTAGGCCTATATATTTTTAATGCTCTTAACCATCGTATGAGAGCGACACGAAGCGATAGAAATGTGTGAGAAGGCTACACGTGAGGTACGATTTCTGAAAATTACTACATTTATAAGTAACACACATGAACCAGATTTTACACATTCATTTATAGCAATTTCCGCCATCAACCAAACCTAAAAGTATACTGATTCAGTTGGATATTTTTGATAAAGCTCATTAAACATGTTATCTAGTACCGTCAAAATGTTGCGTCTGTCAACTTCATGTGCAGTAAAAACAGTTTCTTATGACTTAGATTCATACTTATTATGTCATTTCTGTTTTCTACTATTAACCTAAAGGTGCATTTATTTTAATTTCATTTTCAATCAACGTCAAAATCGAATATATTTCAAAGGTGTACGGCGGCTTGAATGTAGAGTGTACGGCATATTGGTTACTCCGTATGGAAGGTGTACGGCTTCTTGAAAACAATATTTTTCTTAAATGCCATATTTAAAAAATATATATATATTAAACATTATATCGTGTATATAACAAACAAAAGTTATCAAGACATCAAAAAACAATATGTAAATGTAAAATATTATGTTATTTCGGAAAAGTTTGAGGTAATGGAAGTGATAAAAATGGAAAGTTCCTATAAGATATGGATTAAGTTAATTAAGTGATGTGATACTATGTCATTGAAAACTAATATTATGCAAACAATTATTTTTCTATTTTCAGGATGTTAAGGTATAGCTGCCCATATTGCCGAAGCATATGTTTCACTTTCACAGACATTATATCTCACATAACGACTGAACATGTAGAGACAAGTACCTAAAATTTACACGTCACGATGGAACGTCATCAAAACTGTGCAATTTTAAAATCATTCCCGAGTTGTGTAGAGAGCAAGAGAGAACAATTACCATTAAAACAGGCGAGAAAAAGATACATCTATCACGACCTAATAGCGCTCCAAAAGACAGTCCATGTTGAAAACTTATCAAAGTATCTGAGGATAGCAACGTAGATTTCAACACTACTACAGAACTTGAAGACGGTCAGTGTCATGACATTGTAGATTAAAGCTACATTTTTTATAAAGAGGTTGTTTCACTTCTTCCATCAGTGATAGATGAACAGAAACGCATAGGAAAAATATAATAATTTTTATCCTTTAACAGACTTGTCAGCAATGGAAAGTTTCTACTTGGAAACATAATTTTTTTATTGTTCTTAGATGTGGTGAGGTGGTTTGGTCTCGAATCGACCAGTTCCACTATGAGATACTCGCCAGAAATAAAACTTTTCTGGAGGACTGGATTAAGGTTGTTCCATGGCCGTTTCATGAAATGTATGAGTAGACCTAAATGTAGTGGCCAATCTATTAGCAGTGATGGTTTCACTTTTTTTGGACAATTCAAAAGTGAACTTGTTGTCCCAGACCGAAAAGTGTTACAGGAGGATTATTCAAGTTGTTTATTCAAGTTGCTTTTGTTCTTTGGTGTGTATCCACACGCTTGATCAGGATATCTTCTAACACTTTCGGGCTCAATGTCTATCTCAACTGAATATCCAGTGATGCATTGGATACATCCATGTTTTGAAATATTACATGAATAAATAGGTACAAAGAGTAAGTTAAAATCTGTTAATAGACATAGTATGCTAAATAGAGATCAGCAACACCGTACAGCTGTTTTGTTCATCCAAGACTTCAGAGGTAAAAATCCCGAAATAATCAGAAAGCACGCTACTACGGTTTATAGCTACATGGGCGTACATAGGATTTTGAAAAGGGGGGTTCCAAAATAGATTGCAGAGATATTGGGCATATATTTCTATGTTGAGTAAATATAATAATGTCAGATATCAATGTCAGATATATTAAATTATAAAAAAAGCGATTTCAGGGGGGGGGTGTTCGGTCGAACCCATCGACCCCCCCCCCCCCCCCTTGTGTACGCCCATGAGCTATGTAGATTTCACTTGTATGTAACTGGTTGAATTGAAATGTATTCGTTCCCGTGAAGTGTGTTTTAAGTTTACAAGTGGGGAGGGACACTGTCAGTGCGATGGCCCGGGAAATGGAAATTTGGGGGCCCAAAGGGCCTGAACCTGTTGCGGTCTCCGCCGTAACACTGATCCGCGGCCAAAGTTTTTATATCTTTCTTAGGTAGTTTGAGGCCGTGAAAATCATTCATGTCCCAAATGGCTGGATCCAACCAGAATTGAATTTGTATTATGTAAATACAAACTAATCACATAAACTATGGGATAAAACCACAATTTTATATTCTGTACACCCACTGCCTATGACTGGTGGGTGGGAGATGGGGTGACACTACTTTGTATCAATAAATGAGAACCTATACATTCTCTATGCGGTATTATAATCATGTTTTAGCGTCTGTCTTTGTCAGTATGCCGTACACATATATTTTAATAATATACAAGCCGCCGTACACCTTTGAAATATTTTTCTTTGCGATTTTGACGTTGATTGAAAATAACACTAAAACAAATGCACATTTAGGTTAATAGCAGAAAATAATCAAACAGAAATGACATAATAAGTATTAATCTAAGTAATTAGAAACTGGTTTTTATTGCACATGAAGTTTACAGACGGAACACTAGATGACATGTTTAATGAGATTTATAAAAAATATCCAACTGAATCAGTATACTTTTAGGTTTGGTTGATGGCGGAAATTGTTATAAATGAATGTATAAAATCTGGTTCATGTGTGTTACTTATAAATGTAATAATTTTCACGTGTAGCCTTCTCACACATTTCTATCGCTTCGCTTAGTGCCAATATCCGGCGTCGCTCCCATATGCCGTTAACTCCCCATGTTATTTTAAGTTAAATAGGCCTACGACCCTGCATAGTTCGCGAGCACACACACACAGACACACAGTGACACACGCACACAGAACGAGAGAGAGAGAGAGAGAGAGAGAGAGAGAGAGAGAGAGAGAGAGAGAGAGAGAGAGAGAGAGAGATTTTAGGAAGAATCAAACTGCAAAGATGACAAATTTAAAGAGCGTAGGCTGTGAGGAGGTCGAGTCCACACCCCAGGATCAAACAACGTTTTACTGTACAGTATTAGACTAATAATATGTTTCCCAGGAATATGTAGACACAAGGGTTCGCTAGGTTCACGTTCGACACCCCCCTCCCCCTCCAGGTCCAGACTACGCTACGCCCCTATTAAACCCTGTATCAATGTATGCAGGGTTGCTTCCTTCTTGGTACATTTGAATTAGTGTTCACATAGGCTTACAGTGGCGTAGGAAGGTGCAACGGAGTGGGGGTTGGGTGGGTGGGTGGGCACACACATACATATATAGTACATACATATACATACATGTATACATACATTACATATTACATACATTACATATATATATATATACATAATATATACCATTGCTGCTGCTACATGCCCCTTGCCCCCCCCCCCCCCCCCCCCCCCACTCCGCTTCCTACGCCAGTGACATACGTAAGCTGTAAATTTCCCCATCGATTACATTGGTCATTATATAGACCAAAATATGAGAATAATTATAATAAAATCCCACGAGTAGAAGCTGGGAGATTAGATTAGTATGATTAATCTCGATTGTCGCACGGCTTTCCATATATAGATCTACCAATGATAAGTGACGGCAGACGATAGTTTCACGTGCGCTACTGTTGCAGGGTTCCCGAAATGCAATGGTCACCAAGATGTCGTCTATATATAATATACAATATATTGCGATCAATAAAATACCTGCGGTAGAGTAGGTGCTTTGTGTTTATCAATAGTATTTTCACTGAAGTCGTTTGAAATGGCAGTAGTTCGCAAATGACGCTGAGAAAGTATGTCTGTGTTTGTTCAAGGTAGGCCTTTGTCAGTTTGTTGCTTATCATTTATTCAGTTCATCAAAATAATTAAAGGTTTCGCCGTCGGCTAATTATTATGTTGACACTTATCAGATTGCCTACTAGCTACTGGGGGCCGATATAGGCCAGTAGGAACCTGGGGCCACAGGCTTACCCCCAATCATTACCACTTGAAGACGAAATGGTATGTGTAATTTTTTTTTTTTTTTTTTTTTTTTTTTTTTTTTTTTTTGTTTTGTTTTTTATCTGGCTTGTTCTCTTCACTCTAGAGCTTGTGCCCCCACCCTCTACCCTCCCCACTTCAGATATTCCTAGGGGTCTGCAACAGATATTTATAGTGCGTCTCACAGGGAATGCCTTTTTTCATGCTATCAAATTTACTATAGTCTATATGTTATTTATTTGTGAACCGATTGATTTGTAAATTGCACACAAAAATAGTATTTTTTTGTTATTTCCAAGACACTTTTACTTTCCTTCATATGTCAAACCAAACTGAAATTATTTACAAAAAACATATTTATAGAATCATGGGACAGACTATAGTTCATGTCTAGCTCAATGAACTACATTTAATGATTTATGATTTATGCACACTTTAATTTGTTGTTTGCAAACTGTATAGCTTGTTATTCCTGTCGAAACCAAAAGAACATCATGTGTATGCCACATGATGGTTCAGAGTAGAAAAACACTAGAGCATGACTTGAATTGCTGCATGTGTGTGTAAGGTTTACGCAGGGTTCAATAACCACATAATAGTGTCACATGAATGAATCATGCTTCACTTAACAGGCCAAACTGTCAGATCAGCCTTTGGCAGTAAAATGCTGTGCCATATGCCTTTCCTATGATATTATTATTATTATTAATGGCTTAACTTGTGCTTTCAAGTCTTATTGATTATTCATGTTTAATACACTATTCAGACACATGTGCAGGGAACTGTGAAGGGTACTATGGGCAGTGATAGAAATAAGCAAAACTGTTCACTAGTCAACCGGACAAGTACATGTCAAAATACACTTGTCCGCCAATATTTCCACCTGTCGAAATAAATGGTTTGTTTCATTCAAAGAAAGAAATGTTTTATTTTATGATGCACTCAACACATTTTATTTACAGTTATATGGTATCAGGTTAAGGACCACACAGATATTGAGAGAGGAAACGCGCTGTTGCCACTTCATAGGCTACTGGTACTCTTTTGGATGAGCAGCAAGGCATCTTTATATGCACCATCCCACAGACAGGGTAGATATACCAGTCGTGGTGAACTGGCTGGAATGATAAATAGCCCATTGGGCCCACCGACGAGGATCGATCCTAGACTGACTGCGCATCGAGCAAGCGCTTTACCACTGGGTTATGTCCTGCCTCTGTTTCATTCAAGTGCAAGGACAATGTTTTGTACTGCTCAAAGTGCAAGGACAATGTTTTGTACTGCTCAAGTGCAAGGACAATGTTTTGTACTGCTCAAGTGCAAGGACAATGTTTTGTACTGCTCAAGTGCAAGGACAATGTTTTGTACTGCTCAAGTGCAAGGACAATGTTTTGTACTGCTCAAAGTGCAAGGACAATGTTTTGTACTGCTCAAAGTGCAAGGACAATGTTTTGTACTGCTCAAAGTGAAACTGTATTGAAAAATATTCTTGTCTGTGGAACAACCATTGAGATAAAATTTATTTATCCAAGCACATTTTTACTTGTCAGGACAAATGGATAAGTGCTTATTTCGAACACTGATGGGGAGTAAAGTTTTTAAGGGTGGTAAAGACATACTACCCTGGACAGTATATTGAAAAAAATTAAATGTGCTTGGAGCAGAGTAGGGGTTGATGGGCTTGCCTAATTACCTTAGTCAGGTAGTTCGTTGTTCTGGAAGAGGTGGGATTTAGCTCAGTCAGTTGAGTGCTCGCTTGAGGTGCTTGAGTCTCAGGATCGAACGACCTCAGTAGATCCATTCAACTTATTGGACTTTTTCTCGTTCTAACCAGTGCACCACAACTGTTCAAAGGGAAAGTGCATATAAAAGATCCGTTGTTGCATTAGGAAACATTTAGTGGGTTTCTCTTGATGACTACATGTCAGAATTACCAAATGTTTGACATCCAATAGCCGATGATTAATAAATCAATGTGCTCTAGTGGTGTCATTAAACAAAACAAACATGTTTTCATTGTCCTGGACTATTACCTTACAGGTGACTGGCCCTATTCCCCTGCCCCCACCTATGATATTTTATTGTAACTTAAACAATCAGGGTGCATACTAGACTTGTTAAATCAGGGTGGGACACAAGGCCTCAAATTCATAAATGTGTGATGTGATAACTAGTTTAATGTGCCCATATACCACTAGGGTTTCGAACACGCCCATCCCGAGTCCGACCTCCGATAAGATCGGTGGCCTGACTCGGGATGGGGGGGGGGGGGGGGGGGGGGGGGTAGAGTTGAAAATGGGCAGAATTTTGAAAGTAGCAATTAGTAAAAAAGTTAATAGAATAAATAAAAAAAAAATTAAAAGTTACAAGCCATAAATAAAAAGAATTGACTGCTCGGCCGCATATTTATATAATTTGGAGCAGTTTAGAAGGACAGTCCAAAATTAAATAAGAGAAAGAATCGAGGATCGGACTATTTAATAATATTAAACAAAAGAGTAATGTCTATATGTCCACGTGAGTGGCCTCGTTAAGACCGTTTTGTTCTTGAGGAGGTTGGCACCTACGGAGACGAGATGAACTGCTTGCCATTGTGTGGCACAAGTTTCCTCCACCTGTGACCTAGCAGGGTTTTTGCTAGCTCGACGTAATGGAATCCGGCGATGATCTTGAGTACTCTGTGGATGGTGGTGTTGTCCATATCCCTAAAAAGGATTCCATGTCTGTACAGACCCTCCCGGCACGTCGTCACCACTAGGCAGAGCGACCTGTCTCTTAAGTCCGTATTGTGGATGGCAACCACACTGCCGTCAGGAAAACGCTTGAAACTTCCCTCTTGGATACCTCCCGGCAGTGAGCCCACGCGTGGTGTATCACCAACCAAGTACTTAGAATACTGGCTCTTGATCTTGCTTACAGCGAAACTACATGCGGCAAAGTCCCTTCCTCGGTGCAGGAATGGGAGATGCCGGCCGTGGAGTCTCGCACATGGCGATGTTCAGCTCCTCTCTTGGTGTCGACTCGTCAGACTTCGCTGGCTGGGTTTCCTCAGCTGGCTTGGCTGTTTGTCCAGTCAGGCTGGGGGCGACAACGCAGAAGGGACACCGCTGGTGGTCGAGCCGCCAGCTTTGATCCCCCTGTGCCGCCCCTGGCGCACGATTCCTCTTCCTCTGTCCTCTTCCCTTCTTCTGTGGAGCAGGGTCGCCGTACACCAAAGTCATGGTTGCCCGTGACCTGGTGTACGCGACGCGATACTCTATTAGCGTCCCATACGAAGCAATTAATCCCCCCAGGTGGGTGGGTAACACGAGAGAGCATGGAACACCGTCCGTCTTCATCGCCAGCTCGAGTGGGAATCTCAAATTCATAAAAGCAGAAAGTTTTTACGGTCATTGGTTACTAAATGGTAGCTATTTTGTTTTTGACTGCTTCACAGAAACTAACAAAAGAATGTTAAAGATGGTGCTCCATTGTTGACAGCTATAGGTACGTTGGCATATATCCAATTCATGACCAGCACATGTCAGTTTTATACAGACAGCTAGGTGTCAATTTCAAGGTGAATATGCTTTGTGAGCTTGTGTGAGGTACACATTATTAATGTTGTTGGAGATATAATGACTAAAAATCCTGTGTTGAATGTGCTTAATGCTAAAGAATGACTTTTAATTCTAAAGAATGACTGAAAGCCTCATTTATGAACTTCCCAACATTTAAATTAACATATTTCTGCAATCATCGATTCCAAATAATACTCTCCTTGATATTGAGTGGTGTTAGGCGTGCACCCGCACCTAAACTTGCAGTATTTAATAGAAGGCACTTAATTTATTGATTTTAAGGGGATGGGTGGGTGGTAGTATCTTTATTGATTGGATTTTTCTGGGGATGATTGTCATATGTAATATATACAATATAATTCATATTGCATGTCAGTTACATACCTATCTTATTTTATTGACTTTCATCTGTTTAACTATTTGTTAAAACTGAAGTATTTTAAAGGGACATTCCTTAGTTTGCTGCCGGTTTTAAGATGTTACCGACTAACAGAGACTTTAGTCTCTGTTAAATTACAAATCACATATATTTTTCTGCATAAAATATTAGTGGCTGTATATTAAACATGTTTCTGATCGTTCTAATATTTGTACTAGGTTAAATTTCATCTTATTTCCTAAAATATTTTTTTTTGTTACGTACAAAATTATTTGAAGATAAAATGCAGTTTGGGCTTCTTACAAATATTAAGACAACCAGAAACACATTGAATATACAAACACTGATACTCTAAACAAGAAATTATATTTAATATGCAAGTTTAATCGTAGAAATATTTTATTAGTCGGAAACATCTTACAATACAGCAAACTCGGGAATGTCTCTTTAAATAAAACATTTTAAATTAAAAAAAATGTAGTTTGAATTTGCTCTGAATGTCGTATTTTCAATGGTTCTGTTGACATTTTCATTGTGTTACCACCAACATTGACTCAGAGAAGCTACATAATAATGCTGTATTTTAGACTGGTATTGATAGATCGTCATTCCATCTGTGAACACTCTTTGTCATCAACTTAATAAAATTAATGACACTTCAAAACCTTGTTCTATTCAACATCACATGTGTTACCAACCCTTTTGGGACTTTCTTGCCCAACCTTTCACCAGTGCATGGCTAACATATTGGAGATAACATAACAAGGGTAGTCAGTAGGCTTTATCATGTAAAGCACACAAGAACACATTCATTTATCTCAGTTATTCAGTAGAGGCTGATAGACATGTCTGAATGGTACATATGTTACTGTTGAATTGCCCATACATTGATTTACATGGAAACTTTAATTCCTGAGCTATATACATTGTACCTTTTCGTTTTGCATAAATTTAGTTAGATTTGCTAGAAATGGTAATTAACTTGAGCTAGATATATAGGAACTATACTTACGTCCTTGACTTGACTTGACATTATATTATAGAAAACCAACAAATGGTATGGTGGAATATGAAAGTATCATGATCTAAATCATCTAAACATCACAATGCACTTTGTGATACATGCAAAGTGTTTGTGTGGTGGTTTTTGAATTGGTTCTTTTTGATTAGCAACAATATTTATAAAATTATTCAGATTTTGTGTATGTAAAGAGTTTTTTTGGACATAGTATATATATATAAAAATATATTTTCTATTATATTTTTCAGATTAGTCATCTAACAAAAGCCAGCTCTACGTTATCTGCTTCTTATGACATTCGGGACAGGTTTGGTTTCAAAGCAATGTAATGCGGTAATGGAATTGAATCTCAACAGGTTAATATGGCCTCTTCACAAACCAATATCATGCTGTAATGTGTTGGAACATTCAACATTTGTAACCAGAATAACCGAGGACAGTTGTAAGTTAGATGATATACAGATGTGTTCCCATTCCTGGCTTCAGTCCCGTGTCATAGTTTTCACTGCTCATATTAACAGGAATCAGCATAAATACAGAATGAAAAATGAAAAAGCACAAGAGTGCAGACAATTTGTCAGATGCTGTAAGACCGACAAAAATTTATACGAGTGTTCTGAAGGTACAGCTAACTCCCTGTGGAAAACTGGACGAAAAATCATCCCATGGGTTTAAAGATGCCACTCGGCCTACCTCAACTTCTGAAAGCTGGTCACCAAGATCAGTTAGACAGTTTTATGTTGGTACCTCATCACATGTTATTTCTGATAATTTTCAGGAATGTAAGTCACATAACCTAAACGATCCACCTGTTGATGTTTCATCACAAACCAGAATGCATGTTGGGATGAATGAACCAGAGACAGGTAAATCTATTGGGATGCATTCAGTTCAGGAAAGTATGCATGGTGCATGTCTACCTTCAAGATTTTCTGCTCCATCTGTAGTTTGTAAAGATGTTGTGCACAGAGAGACAAAAGTATCAAAATTTAATGTAGTTTTATCAAAAGGAAGCAAAGAGAACATGTCAGAACATAACTTGTCCATCAAACCAAGAATCGTCAGAACAGTGAGTGCTCCCAGTTCTTTGAAGGACCGCAGTACTAAGGAAGAGTTCATCTTACCTTCTTTTTTCCGCCACTCTGCCAAAGCATCTCAGATAGATTCCGAACATAGTGAATCATCCACAAGACCTAGCCCCCATTTGCTTAGAAAATCTGAGTCTTGTCCAACAGATAAATATTTACCAGCAGGGCATCGGATAAAGTCAACTAAATATTATCTGTCTCCCCAGTCAGCTCATGCTGCTTCTCATTCCAACGGACATCAACATCATGATCGATATCACGATCAGCATCATGATCGACATCATGATCAACATCACAATCGACATCATGATCATCATCATGATGAAAATCATGATCGACATCGTCATCATTCTATGTCTTCTAGTCATTCACCTACACGTAGTCATGCAAAATACCAGTCATCTTTAACTGTTCATATCAAATCCCACAGCAGATCTGTGGAAAATGTAAGTGTAGATAGTCGACAAGTTCATTTGAAATGTGATAAAATGGATACAGATGTCTTTGCTTCAAGTTACCAATGTCAACTGTCTGTACCTATGAAAACATCTGTGTTTGCAGCAGGTGATGTTACACAGACAGAAAAATCTCAAACATACAAATACAATCTGGATAGTTGGCTGCAGTCTGTGTTAAAAGTGAATGAGTTGAATCCCCATGAATCTTTTTGTTCCTCACACAGATCTGGTGGTGCTGACTGGACTGTTAGGAGTCATTCACCATTAGGAGAGTCCTTGTCAAATCGAAGGATGTCTGGAGATACTAACTTACACACTGTAGGTGGTGATTACATGCAAGATAACATTCCCCAACGTTCTAGTCTAAACATTAATCCAAGCTGTCACAGAGCTGCACACGAAAAACACTGTTTTGAAGATTCAAGACAATTGGTACCTGAGGTTTCTTCTCAGACTGAATGGGGGCTTCGGCCACCAAAATACTACAGACAATTTTCATCATCTGATCATTCTGATGATGCCAGTGTGTCGAAGGATCCTCAAGTTGCCATACACATCACTGATGACGCTTCCGACAGTATGTTTTCTGACAGCTTCCTCACTCCTAGAAGCAGCATTCATGACGATGTGTCAATGAGACATTCCTCAAGGAGTCCCAGAGGTAGCTTTAGTAGCATATACAGCACACGGTCTAGCAATGCAGACTCCGCTGTGGATATCCATAACCCCGAGGATGAACTCATGGAAGTGACTGGAGCCAATGTCAGTAGTGCCAGTCTCAGACCTACAGACCTGTTCAGAGACACTTGGACTTGTAACGTTTCTGATTCAAGCGATCACACAACAAACACTTTGACACTGCCACCATTTGTGATCACTGATCATAGCAGCCCAAGATCTTCGCTAGTTACATATGAGTTGTCTGATACTGATACGAGTATGTTATCAACTCCAGACTGTCTAGATTCAAGTCTTTCAGACTTTTCTTTGTCTGATAGTGATGTGGAGTCACCAGTAAAAAGCAAGGTAAGGGATACATGTAGTACATAGTAAATTTGAAATGTTTTCTACAAGTCAATTTTTTATTTTAAAATTTTTACTAGCTGTTCAAACATAAAGTGACTAGGATGATTCTGAAATTGGGAAGTTTAAAATTTAAATAGCTTTTACATTTTTTTTTCTTTTCTTTTTTGTTTCTTTCTCTTTTTAGTCATCTAGGCCTACTGGTCCAACTGGATGATACTATATGTTTTGTGTCCATCCGTCCAACTTATAGTTTTACGTATGTTTTTTTCATAATGCCTTGAGATATATTGTATACATAGCTTTATTATGTACTGTTACAGATCATATTTAACTTTTATGGCAATTTACTCATTTTTTACAGACTTATAGCCCTTGAACATAGGATTTCTTTTTTTTTTTTACAATGTCTAAAGATATTGAAATTAAATGTTTTTGCAATGTCTAAAGTTACTGTGATGAAATTTCATATTTAGCTTTATCATGTACTGCTACATATCAAGTTTAACTTTCATGGTTATTTATCCACTTTTCACAGAGTTCTGTATATGACCCTTGAAATTAGGAGATACAAAAATTAGTTCGGCCTGGTAAGGGACATATATATTGCTTTAGCAGTACTCTCAGAATACTTACTTGTTTGTTTTTCTTTGGGGGCTTTTTTGGAGGGGGTTGTCCAGTTTAATTTTTATGCCTGAAATACGAAAATTTTCACTGCAAAACTGGAAATGTTTCTTTTGAGCAATCGTTTTGAATGTCCGATTTCAGAATGATAATGAGGTGATAAAACCCAATTTATGCTAATACCTGTTGTGGTATATTGTATAAGTAATTGTATAAGTAATTGTATATACAGGTATTCTATTAATGATTTACCAGGCAAATCATGGTGGCTGTACATTCAGCAACTGGTATGGCAAGTGTCATTAAAACTGTACCTATATTTTGAAGCTGCAGCTGATAAAAATGTTGATGCAAATTTTACTTGATTCCAGGGCATAAAATTTGGCACGAATGATTTTGTCGTTCGTCTGTCAGTTATGCAAAATGAGTATCAACATAAATGACAAATCGTTCGTGCAAAAGCTGTAATCATTTGTCAGAAAATCGTTTAAAAAAAGTATCACTGTTTTGGAAGAAGATAAGCCTACATTGTCGCTGTGAGAAATGTACAATTTATCTGTTTAAAATCAGCATCGCAGTCAATACAAAGTTGGCACGCTGTCTTTAGAAGTCTCGAAAAAGTTTAGTAATTTGCACGTTCCTTTTGATCACTTTGTTATATAATATGTGCACAAAATCATATGCTGTTCGGAAATTAAAGGAACTGTCCTGAGTTTCATCCATAGTAAGAGTTCCATTCCTCCCCCAAAACTAAATAAACATATATCCTACTTTTTTTCTTTTTTTAAACAATATCTTATCTTAAACATGTTTTTAATGCAAGACACTACACACATAAAAACATTTGGAATTACCTATGACTTAATTATTTCAAATTTCGTTTGGCAGATGGAAGAAAAATAAATTGCAGTACATAAAATTTGGCACAAACAATTTTGTCATTCATCTGTAAGTTATGCAAAACCAGTATCAACATAAACGGCAGATTGTTCATGCAAAAGTTGTAATCACTTGTCAGAAAATCCAAACAAACGTGTGTTGGCTAATATCTTCAATGTTTTGGAAAACTACGTACAGTGGGACATCACTGACCAAGATGTACATCATATGTGCTTGATGGTAATGTTCTAACCAGATTTTCCTCCATCGTTCAACGTGTCCAGCTATTTCCTTCATTATAAGATGTTACCAACATATTTACAATTCACGGAAGTTTGCTGAAATTTTCTCAAAGTCCTGACATCATGATATTTGGTGTTTGAAGCACATCACAGAACCTTTATGGGTAGTTTCTTAGAATATTATATTATATACCATTGCAATTTAATGACACTGATGAAAACAAATTATGTTTAAAAAATTAGAGACGGGTGTCATGAAAATCTCTCTCATTGCTATTCCATGCTAATCGGAATAAGTCAGCCAATTACAGATTTTCTGCAGAGTTTGACACTTGTATAGCTTCTTTCAGACTGAATTGGGTCTATTAATAACAAACACGATGGCATTCTAGCAACTGTACCTAGTGTTGGACAAAATGACCACTAATATTAACTTTGTGACTGTCAAAGCATGCCAATACATAGCCTCATCTGGCTCATGTGAAGGTACCTACCGTTAGATTGATCTAGTTTAAAAAGTATTTGGCCTGTCACAAGAGCATGTACCATGTATTATGAACAGGCACCATGGTGCGCGAGATCTCGTGCCACCATCGTGGGAAAATTGTCTTCTCGTTATTATGAATAGCATTTTTCAAGATTTTGTAATTTCCAATGAATCGAAACTGACATTAATAAATTTTTGTTAGATTATATCATGGTTTTAAAATGGTTGACACATATCATCTACAGATCAATATTATGCTTGTTTAAGCTTAAATTGAAATTGGTTAAATATTTTTTAAAAAAGCATTCTTCCCCAAAAGAGGTCAAAAACGATTTTAACATGGATCAATGTTCGTAGGTTGGTTGCATTTGGATAAACAAACCTTCCTCTTTTTTTTTTCGCCTAGTAGTTTTTAAGTTAGTCCTAGCACATAAAAAGTGTATTTTCGTATTTAGGACAGGAAAACAGCTGCAAAAATCACTCATCTTAGATTCTCATTTGAATATCATTGCCCATTAACCTTTTCATTTGTATCTGCACTACTGAAGAAAATCGTTCATGCAAATACTACATCCACATGAGCGACATATTTGTTGTCTAAAAAATTCAAATTTTTGCCCTGGATTCTATTTAGAAAACTTCAGACATGCTTCCTGTAAGTAAAAACTCATGACACCGATGCTTAGTTGTTATATTTATATAGTCCATTTGCTTGAAAAGGGTACTGATGCATTGTCATAATCAGGGCTTCTAGAATTTTTATAAAATCCACTAGCCATGAAATCAGTGATTTAAAAAATTTACTCGCCATGATTAAAAATTCACTAGCCCTACTTTATATTAAGTTAGACAATTTTACTAAATAATAGTAATAATCAGATGTCACCTAAAGAGAGAGATACAGCTCAAAAACACTAACAAGGGGGGTTTAGGAGGGGGCAGGATATTCATATTTACAAAATAGACTTATCTGCAATTTAAAAAAAAAAATTCCAATAGCCGTCAGGTAGTTATTTACTAGCCCAACATTGAATATCACTAGCCATGGGAGTGGGGCTACCATAATCTAGAAGCCCTGATATAACTCTGTAATGAATCATTTTAAAACTTATATTAAAACATATTACTGAAAGAAAGAAATGTTTTATTTAACGATACACTCAACACATTTTATTTACGGTTATATGGCATCAAACATATGGTTAAGGACCACACAGATAATGAGAGAGGAAACCCACTGTCGCCACTTCATGAACTACTCTTTTCGATTAGCAGCAAGGGATTTTTTATATGCACCATCCCTCAAACAGGGTATTACATACCACAGCCTTTTATATACCAGTCGTGGTACACTGGATGGAACGAGAAGTAGTCCAGTGGGCCCACCGATGGGGATTGATCCCAGACTGACCATGCATCGAGCGAGCGCTGTACCACTGGGCTACGTCCCGCCCCTAAAACATATTACTGAGTCTTAAACTCATACCAACTAAAAAACATTGTGTAAATAAAAAAGTTTCTTAACAAATTGCCATCAAATTATATATAGATTAATCTAATTTTTCAATACAGGAGTGAAGTTGTCTTCATACCTGCAGACCGGCCTCGGTGGCGTCGTGGCAGGCCATCAGTCTACAGGCTGGTAGGTACTGGGTTCGGATCCCAGTCGAGGCATGGGATTTTTAATCCAGATACCGACTCCAAACCCTGAGTGAGTGCTCCGCAAGGCTCAATGGATAGGTGTAAACCACTTGCACCGACCAGTGATCCATAACTGGTTCAACAAAGGCCATGGTTTGTGCTATCCTGCCTGTGGGAAGCGCAAATAAAAGATCCCTTGCTGCCTGTCATAAAAAAGAGTAGCCTATGTGGCGACAGCGGGTTTCCTCTAAAAACAGTGTCAGAATGACCATATGTTTGACGTCCAATAGCCGATGATAAGATTAAAAATCAATGTGCTCTAGTGGCGTAGTTAAATAAAACAAACTTTACTTTCATACCTGCATTGTAAAATAAGATTTAGCCGATGCAATTTGATGATAATTTGTATTTACACTTAATTTTTTTTTTTTTTTTATTTTTTTATTTGAGTTGGTATGGGTTTAAAACTTAATTTTTTTTATATGAATTTTAACTTGATTCAGTATAGAGTTACATGCCACTTCATCGGTTTTCTTTTCACTCAAATGAACTATATATATGTACAGGTCATTGCACTTGAACATCTTCCTCATTAACTGGTTATAATTGATGTTATTTATGTCTACAGTTGAGTGGTATTAATTATAATCATATTTCCGAACACTGATTATAGAACTGTTGTTCACATTTCCAGTAAAGTTAACTTAATTAACTTAATTAACTTAATTACTAGCAATTAAATTATTCTGACACGGCTCCAGGGCAGACATGCCCTAAACCTCTGTGGTATATGAGCATGTTAAAAAGTTATGCGTTAACGCAACTAGCAATTATTAACATTAATCTAACATCATGCACAAAAGCCAGTCTAGTGAGTGACCGCAATCACTCGACTTCCTGAACATGCCTCTGCTCTGCAATCTTGTATCTCAATCTTTATTCTAAATATATACTAACTCCTACGTAGTGGGGGGTGGGACGTAGTTCAGTAGTAAAGCGTTTGCTTGATGCACGGTTGATCTGGGATCGATCCCTGTCAGTGGGCCCATTGGGCTATTTCTCACTCCAGCCAGTGCATCATGACTGGTACATCAAAGGCTGTGGTATGTATTATTCTGTGGGATGGTGCATATAAAAGATCCCTTGCTGCTAATCGGAACAAGTAGCCCATGAAATGGTGACAGCGGGTTTCCTCTCTCCATATCTGTGTGGTCCTTAACCATATGTCCGACACCATATAACAGTAAATAAAATGTGTTGATTCCATCGTTAAATAAAACATTTCCTTCCTTACGTAGTGGCAGCAGTTTTCTTATCCCGCTTGGTAAATGTCTATATGTTAGACACGGGGCAGGATTTACCTCAGTCGGTTGAGCGCTAACCTCAGTGGATCCGTTCAACTGAGTGGGTTTTTTCTCGTTCCAATCAGTGCACCACAACTGAACAAAGGCTGTGGTATGTGCTTTCCTGTCTGTGGGAAAGTGCATATAAAAGATCCTTTGCTGCTAATCTGAAAGAGTAGCCTATTGTATGGCAGCTGTGGGTTTCCTTTCTAACCTATGTGATTCTTAAATATACATACTGTATATCCAAAGCCATATAACCGTAACTACAATGTAATTAAACTGTTGAATGTATTGTTAAATAAAACATTCAGGACTATCTTCCTTTCATATACTCATGTGATGTAATAGATTATACTTTAAGCAGAGTTCGACAAATCCGTTAGCCTGACGCCCGTGGCTAGTGGTTTTTAAGTCTGGGCTAATAAGAAACGCAAAACCACCAGTCCCTGTGGACTAGTGGGTTTCCCCTCCCTCCCCCTCCCTCCCCCTCCCTCCTTATCACTTGATCGTGTGGGTTTTTCCTGTTTTTTATTTTTTTCTCTCAGCTGAAATTTCGTTCAAACGCAAACAGTATATAATAATAATCCACTTGAACTAGGTCTGCAAAGTGTAGTAACATGCTATCTCTGCATCGTCACAGTTACAGCATGCATTGTTTACTTTTCCCTTTCAAGTTTCTGGCACAGGAAATAAGTCTAATGACATGCGTATTTTGATTGGTTGGACACGTCACGTGGTAGTTAATCTCGCACATATGTTTTAGGCTAAGAACTTGGAAATCACCAATTGCGACGGCAGGTTAATCTCACTCAAGTAAACCCCAGTCATGCTTTGAATTTCAGTGTTTGTTTTATTTACTTATTGTTTTCTAATGTAACACTTCATTTACATGTGATTATCTGCAATCAGGAAAACAATTTACTTTAATGGTAACCGCACAGGCAAAGACTCGGCTTGGCCTATTACGTGTAGCAGTTTGGATGTGTCACAGCTGCCGATACAAGATAATACCTTTTTTGTTCATCAGTTAACAACGGATTAGATGACGCCGTTATATTCTTTTGATATCGGTCTGACACGGGATAATGCCCTATATTTGAGCAATTGGCATCACCGTTCCTGGCGACACAAATAGTAGGCCCTAAATGTATAACCCACTACCAAATACGCTGAAATATCTGTTACAGTGTGTCACACTGTTGTACCCTCATTTAAATTTAATTATTTTGATAATGGGTTTAGATACCAACCATGAGTTTTTTCAATTATTTTTCCCCGGGGGGAGGGCAAAAGCAAAAATGGGACAATGACGATGGATCACACTTAACAAAAGATCAAACGTATGACACAACAAAAAACTGATTTAAGTGTTTGTTTATTTCACTGTTATACTCGTAAATATGTAATGTTGCAAAAAGTATATAAAAATCCAGTTATAATTGATCAGGAATTTAGGCTAGTGCTTTATCTTGGTGGGCTAGTGGTTTTCACAAACCCACTAGCCCTGTGGCTAGTGACTTTTCAAAATATTTGTCATACTCTGCTTTAAGTTGGCAGGATGTAGCTCAGTGGTACAACACTGGCCTGATGTGCGATCAATCTAGGATCGATTCCCGTCAGTGGGCCCATTGGGCTATTTCTCATTCCAGCCAATGCTCTACAACTGGTGCAACAAAGACCGTGGTATGTACTATCCTGTCTGTAGGATGCTGCATATAAAAAATCCCTTGCTGCTAATCGAAAAGAATAGCCCATGAAGTGGTGACAGCAGGTTTTCTCTCTCAATATCTGTGTGGTCCTTAACCATATGTTCGATGCCATATAACAGGAAATAAAATGTGTTGAATGTGTCCTTAAATAAAACAGTTCCTTTTATCTTCCTTATTATATCCCCATCGGTGGGCGCATTGGGCTATTTCTAGTTCCAGCCTGTGCACCACCACTGGTATATCAAAGACCGTGGTATGTACTACCTTGTCTGGGATTGTGCATATAAAAAATCCCTTGTTGCTAATCGAAAAGAGTAGCCCATGTAGTGGCGACAGCGGGTTTCCTCTCTCAATATCTATGTGGTCCTTAACCATATGTCTGACGCCATATAACCATAAATAAAATGTGTTTAGTGCATTGTTAAATAAAACATTTCTTTCTTTCTTTTTTTCCTTATTATACTTTACTGCTGGCAGACTCTTCAAGGCCAGCTTAATAAAAACATCTTTGACCGACGTTTAATTTATTGATTTGCAGCAGAAGTCTTTTTATATATCATTAATATTACCAATATAAAGCTGTCTCTTAACTCAGCCATATCTTTTTTTCTTTTTTTAAAAGTGTTTTTCTGTAGCTTAATAATATTGATTAAAAATTTCATCAATGCCATCATTGTAATCACATTGGTAGGCATATCTAGTTCTCCACCAATATTATACTACAAGAATGAGTATAATCATTGATGGTCTACCCAAAGCCAGGATGACCTGTTCAGGAGCCAATTCACTGAGCTGTTAGAGGGCTCGTGTAATGTGCGACGTCTCGTAGTATTCTACCCCCTCTAGGTAAACAGGACAGATGGTACATGTTTTATCCTGTCAGCGGGAGAGAAACACACCTATAGTTCTAATAACTCATGTGTTGACGTTATCAACGGTTATCGTCATCTGCTGTTACACAATTAAAAAAAAGTCAGTCATCTTGTTTTTATATACTCTGTAATGCTAGGCTTAGACTACCAACTGTCACGATGGAATTGGCCAACTCACTGATCTCAAGACTGTCCAGTTGATAGTCAGGGGGCAATTTCACTAAACATTTTAAGTTTACACCTGCGACTAGCAGTTATACCCGACCTACATTTATACGTGTTTGGCATCTATTTTACACACAAAATTACATCATTACGGGAGATGGAGCATTTTAATGACCAAAGAAAATGAAATGTGTGTACTTAAAACTATATTTGTTGTACTATAATAGTAATAAGAATTGTAGTCGTAGATTTACGTTTACGTGAAATTGGGCCCTGGAGGCCAAGTGCTCAAGAACATTTTGACTGTTACCATCGATCATCATTTGTCACATCAAATTCATCTTAACGTTACGCAGTAGAACCAAAGAAAGAAATGTTTTATTTAATGACGCTCTCAATACATTGTATTTATGGTTATATGGCATCAGACATATGGTTAAGGACCACACAGATATTGAGAGAGAAAACCCTCTGTTGCCACTTCATGGGCTACTCTTTTTGATTAGCAGCAAGGGATCTTTTATATGCACCAGCCCTAAGACAGGGTAGTACATACCACGGCCTTTGATATACCAGTCGTGGTGCACTGGCTGGAATGAGAAATAGCCCAATGGGCCCATCGACAGGGATCAATCCCACACACCAATGTACCACTGGACTACATCACGCCTGCATGAGAACCGGTTTATAGTGAGTAACGAAAGTTACTTGACTTCATGAATATGCAGTTTGGGCTATTTTTCATTCTAACCAGTGGTCCACAACTGGTTCATCAAAGGCTGTGGTATGTACTGTCCTGTCTGTAGGAAAGTGCATATAAAAGACCCCTTGCTGCTTATCAGAAAGAGTAGCCTTTATGGCGGCAATGTGTTTCCTCTAAAGAAGTAGGTCAATGTGCTCTAGAGGCGTCATTAAATAAAACAAACTTTACCTTTTATTTTTCATGAACATATACCTCTGCTGTGTTTCTTTATTAAAAAAAATATATATACAGTCAGACCTCGTCACAACGACCATCGTTACTATGACATTTACACCATCCGACCACAAATTATCAGGAACAAACGTACATGTACATCAATGTTATTCCGTTTATTATACCGGAATTAACACCTTCCGACACCGACAGAGCAAATTGGGAACAATTTAAACGTGCATCCGATGTCTCAAAACACCTCTTTACAATGACATTACATAATCACAGATAACATAGCATGTTGGCAGTACACACAGCCGTTTGTCATTCTTGATTTCATCGCCAGCCGACAGTGTCACATGATGTCTGAGTTACTCTGTGGATGTGTATTGCTTTTGAAAATAAGTCTTTAGTTTCATTCAGTTAAAGGATTAACTTCGAACAATCAAGTCTACTAGTTTTGTGACATTTTGTAAATGAAGTAGGTACCAATCGATTAGATTGGCAGAAAATGCTCCATGATTAATAATAATATACTTAAAGGTAGGGTCAACTAAAAAAAAAGCCTTGTGTTGGAAAGATGCATACCCGGACCACCAACACATACTGACACTTTAGCAAATGAAAAACGCGTAATTTTAGAGTTAATAAAAAAACATGATTATTCCTGCTAACAGGGGGCAGCCATTTTGTTTCGTTTTTGTGACGTCTGGTGGAATAGTTTGGGGCGAAGTGACGTCAGCTTCTAACCATCTCCTGTATGTACAGTGTAAACAAAAGCAGTAATTTTCGACAAGGCGCTTCTCTTTGATCAACCTGACTTGTAAAACAGCATAAATGACGTAATAATATAATAAACTATTTAACTAAATATATTTCAAGTTGCATTAACGGAACAAAATGGGGTTATAGTATTTTTCTCTGTTTAATAATCCAAAGGAAAAATGTACACTATTACGCCTATTGATATGCTATGTTAGAGCAAAAACGACAACCCACGATACCTAAGTGATAATTTTCTTTTCTTTGGGACTACGTAATTGGTCAGTTCTGTGGTTTTAGATGGAAAAGTCTACTTAATCAATAGTTTTACAGAACTATTTACAGTAATAAACCATGTCCATTACAATTTTAGGGGCGACAGGTAATATTCCACAATACCGGTATGTATTTTTGTGTCTAGACAGCGTCAATTAATTGGCTCGTCTGGTTACCAATCAAATACACACCTGCCAATCATGAATCACAGGTAGAAGCAACTAACAGCATAGACCAATTAACTAAGAAAATACTCCTGTGTTTCATTTCAGTACGTAGGTTAATGCATGGGCAAAACATTGTTAATTGTTTTGACTTGTGTAACCACTTTGACAATGGTATTTTATTTTGTATTGAAAAATAATATATATAGTGCTGGATATACTTATTGCTGGCTTACTGGGATGTGTATTATTACAGAACATTGCAATGTATGACTATTTATCATCCCGCAAAAACCAGGTAGATTGTGTTTCTCTAGTTCTAAGGCTCATTCCTGACGTGACGCGTTAAGTATTATGTAACCATCAGCTCGCCAGAGGGCATACTCACTGAGATGGTACAAAATGACTGCGCCCGTTATATATAATAGCCTTCACATTTAACCGTTTTATTACTTAACTATACGATTATAGTGCAGCAGATATGTGACAAAATTGTGCCTTTTATGATAAAAGCATGCAACTTTGCATGATGCTAGGACATACCCTAGAGACAAAAATTAGATATAAGGACATTGCAGATTTGTCCTCTGGGAGCCATGGTGGCCATTTTTCAAAATGGCCGCCATGACTAACGCAAGATCCAATGCGAGTGTCTGAATTTACCATATTTTGTGTCCTTTTTAGAACTAATTACACTGATTTATACATATGTCCATTGTACATGATGTAGAGGTGATAACTGGTTCAACAAAGGCCATGGTTAGTGTTATCCTGCCTGTGGGAAGTGCAAATAAAAGATCCCTTGCTGCTAATCGGAAAGAGTAGCCCATGTAGCGGCGACAGCGGGTTTCCTCTTAAGATCTGAGTGGTCCTTAACCATATGTCTGACGCCATATAACCGTAAATAAAATGTGTTGAGTACGTCGTTCATAAAACATTTCTTTCTTTCTTTCTTAACAATGCCAGAAGTAACTACTGAACACTCCCTGAAGAGGTCACACTAGGCCAACAGCTAAAAGCTGATGAGGAATGGCAGCCTTGAAACACTCAGAGTGCACTCCACATCCTTTTCTACAACCATATCTAATGAGTTCTCTACATGCATTGGTAGCCCTAGGCAAGGTTGTGTTACCTTGATGCCATCCTTATTCATTTGGTGGTGGGAGTTCTGGTGCACAAACTAGCATCTGACCCCAACAGCGTGATGGCTGGTACATTGTCCTTTTCACATACTGTAGAAGGGTTGCCTTTGTAGGGGGTATTTGATCGAGTACTCTTTTTGGGAGGGTTGAAAAGCACAGGTGGTGCTTGGTGTTGTTCTTAAGGCACCAACAACTAGTGTGACTTCATTTGCTACTTTCCAGATGGCCCAACTTCCATCATTGCCCTTACTACTGAATGAAGACAGTAAAGCCATGGAACATGGGCAATGAAAGGCACCTGTCTGAACCCAAGACATGAGATATCTCATGGACAGCCAGGTATCGAAAATGTCCAGTACCAAAAGCCACCCAGAGTTCTGAGATATTGAACAGTTGCTATGATGCCAAGACGCCAGTGTGTTCTTCACTGACAGCATCAGCTACATGAAGCAATATTCGTGTGTCTGCCTCCTCTTGGGTATATCGGGCTATACTGGCGACATCTCTTGGCTGTTTGCATAGGACATTTTGAAGATATGTTCCAGGGCTAGAGCTGGGTGTGCAGGACGTTTCACCAAATTATGTATAAAACTTCAAACATAGTAGAAACTGAGATATTTTAAAAAATAATATCAATTATGACATAAGAATAATTTCGCCATATTAAAATAAAATTGGCCATGTCCAAATGACCTGACACTCTGTTTCACACGGAACTGATTTCTTGGTAAGGTAGGAAAACAGTTTAGTCTTAGTAATCCATGCCAAGTTCCAGAAATTTTACTCAATGGCTCCATGTGCCTTTTCCTCTCATGTTTCAAGTGCTTGAATTCAGACTAGTTAGGTTGTAAACATCCTAGATGACATCATTCCTTATAGACTATTGTAATTGTAATACCAGATATGTGAGGAAGATCTGACCTGCATATTCATGGAAATTCCTGGTATTTACAGCTTCACCATCAAGGATGCCTACCTCAACAGAAGGTTTGTTAATATTGCAATCTGATGTAATAAGCTCCTCTAGGCAGTACACAAGGGGTCAGACTGTTTCCCTATATGTGGCAGTGATGATGGCCAGGCCTGATTCTCATGCTAAAACAACTCATCGAAGTTGCCAACCTTTACCTGACCAGCAACGTCAAGTCTGGGAAACTGAGCAGACATTTGCTGTTGTACTTTGGATTTATTTCGAACTGGAGGATGTTTGAAGAGCGGCAGAAATTCTCGATTGGTTCTTGGATAGATTTTGTCTCTAAAACATGCTCTTCTTTCACAAATATTCCATACTGATCCTGTCCTAACGTCTCATATCTGTGCATGGTATAAACAATAGCATGGTCTGCAATGTATCGACCGTCTAGTTTCTGTAGATTATCACTACTTTCACAAAATGGATCCCTTCTATGGTATTTGTCAGTGACTTGACATCTCAAAGAAATGATTTCTGTGTTTGTTTGGTCTGTTCATGATGTACCGAATTTGCTGCCTTCTTCTGACTCATCTCCATGGATGATTCAACTATTAGTCGAGTTATCTCTGGTCCACATACCATCCAGCACCTAAGAACTGTCGGATTCTCTGTTAGGCTTATAGCTCCACCATCACCTTTCACAGCAGCGTTATGTTGGGTCTAATCAATGGTAATAGCAGGGACAAGTCTTCTTGACCATCAACCTGCTTTCTAACATTCGGAATATAAAAGAAGATGACATTCTTTAAGTGTTACCAAATCTCTCAAATGGACTGGAATCCATCTGGCATAATGTGTGTGATGTAAGGCAAAGAAGAATGGGACAATATTGGTCAATGTATCAATGTACAAAAGAAACTTTGTCATCTGGATTGCAGGAACAAAGATCAAGACTTTCACTTCCAGCTGAGAACCATGAACCAAAACTAAAACTGGGGACTTGCTTTAGCTCTGATACTTCACCGCTCTGACTGACATCAGATGCTTGTCTTCTACAAGTCTGTGGCTGCACCATGTAGGAGTATGTGCAGGCTACAAGCTGTAACTTGATGAGCTTTATGAGTGTG
Organism: Gigantopelta aegis; assembly: GCF_016097555.1. Classification (NCBI taxonomy): domain Eukaryota; kingdom Metazoa; phylum Mollusca; class Gastropoda; order Neomphalida; family Peltospiridae; genus Gigantopelta; species Gigantopelta aegis. Next base: position 23,026,028 of record NC_054702.1, read on the forward strand.
TGTTACATTTGTAGCTTTTAAGAAAGAATCTGCTATAACTGCAGAGGCAACTCCAGCCTGTACAAGGGCATCTGTCCAACCACTGCCATCAAATAGATCCCTTACCACCTTAAGGGCTGTCGTATCAATATGAAGAGCACCAAAGAACACAATAAAATTGTCTTCATCGCAAGTTGCTGGCCGGGACCACGAATTTGTTTATTAGTGGCATACAAAGGTTGATCCACGGTAATTATTGCCACCTAATCAGGATTTAAGATGTATGCATGGAAAAATTGTAAGAAAAGTTAGTTTTTTTGCTTAACGACACCACTAGAGGGCATTGATAGGCTATTGGATGTAGAATATTTAGTAATTCTGTTAAATAGTCATTGATAGGACACCTGTTACATTTTTCAGTTAGTAGCAAATGATCTTTTTAATATACAAGTCGTGGTGCACTGGCTGGAATGAGAAATAGACCAATGGACTCACCGACAGGTATTCATTCGGAAACATTGTAAGAAGGTGCAAAATTACGACTCAGTTATGACTCTTTTTTATTAGTACTGTACGTCCTGTACTACTTATAAAACAACAAATCATATATATTGTGAATGAAAGCAATTAAAAAATAATAATTTGTTCTTTATTTGAGTTCGGTGATACTATAAATTCATAATTAAAATTCAGAAATAATTAATTAAGGAACAAATAATATAGTAAATGGGGAGAAACGCTACCCTTTCCCATAGACAATTCTCTCTCATTCAGGATATGCTCTGGGATGTTTAATAAACTACACCTCTATATGTGGAATGGACATACCTATAAAACAGTTTAATATGAACCTTGTAAATACTTGCACTATAATTATATAAGCTATTTATTGGCAAAGAACATATAGACACCATAGTTTCTTAATTATTATAATTCCGTTTGGCTCATACTCTAGATTTGTCCTTGGAATCAGCACCCCTACATGATGTTAAAAGGCATATCTATAAATCAATGTAATTAATTGTGTAAAGAACAAAAAGTAAGCTAAATTCAAACCCCTGCATCAAGTTGTGTTGTGACCATGGTGGCCATTTTGAAAAATGGCCGCCATGGCAACTACAGGAAAAATCTGCAATGTCCCTATATCTAGAAATAACTATTTTGGTATGTTCTTACTTCATGCCAAGTTTCATGCTTTTATCATCAAAGGCACAATTTTTCTATAATGTTCACCAATCTGCTGCACTATTATACATGTTGATATTAAGCAATAATGTGCATTATATATCGTTGAATATGCATACCAGGCCAAATGCCTTAATTGTCCTCTCCTTTAATATTTAATAATGGTCTGTGATCCATTCTCATCGTCGGGCCCATTGGGCTATTTCTCATTCCAGCCAGTGCACCACGACTGGTATATTAAATGATGTGGTATGTGTTATCCTGTCTGTGGGATTTCAATACTATTAACACCCAATACCTATAGCTGATGATTAAAAAATCAATGTGCTCTAGTGGTGTAATTAAATAAAACAGGGGCGAAGTGTAGCCCAGTGGTACAGCGCTCGCTTGATGCGCGGTCGGTTTGTGATCAATCCCCGTTGGTGGACCCATTGCGCTATTTCAGTACACCACGACTGGTACATCAAAGGCCGTGATATGTGCTATCCTGTCTTGTGGGATGGTGCATATAAAAGATCCCTTGCTGCTATTCAAAGAGAGTAGCCCATGAACTGGCGACAGTGGGTTTCCTCTCTCAATATCTGTGTAGTCCTTAATCATATGTCTGATGCCATATAACTGTAAATAAAATGTGTTGAGTGCATTGTTAAATAAAACATTTAAAAAAAAAAAAAAAAAAGATTTATAAGGCGATTTCGATATAACGACAATTTCGATATAACGACAAAGTGACCCAGGGACGAATGTGGTCATTGTAACGAGGTCTGACTGTATTTATACAACACTTATGTGGTGGCAGTAGGTTTCTTATCCCTCTTGATAAAAAAGTTTTAAGTTTGTTGTGTTTGACATCCAATAGCCAGTGATTAAAGGGACATTTCTGAGTTTGCTACAAGTTTTAAGATGTTATCGACTAACAGAGATGTTTTAACGATTGTAACTACATATTATATATATTTTTCTGCATAAAATATTAGCGGCTGTATATTAAACGTGTTTCTAATTGTTCTGATATTTGTACTAGGTTAAATTTCATTTTATTTCCTAAAATATATATTTTTCGTACATACGAAATTATTGAAGACAATATCCAGTTTTGGCTTCTTATAAATATTAAGATGACCAGAAACACATTGAATATACAGACACTGTTATTCTAAGCCAGAAAATATATTTAATATGTACGTTTAATTGTAGAAATATTTTATTAGATGGAAACATCTTACAAATGCAGCAAACTCAGGAATAATGTCCCTTTATTTAATCAATGTGCTCTAGTTGTGTCATTAAACACAACAAACTTTAATTGTAGTTTTAAGTGCACATTCTAAAATGTCATTGAAAAAGCATTCCTTTCCTTTATATAAGAATTTTACATATAATTGAAATAAAAATAGAATGAACTACTAACTATTGACACAATTGTATTCAGTCTATTATTAATCCTACTATTGAAAATGTTCAACACAGAAAATCATTTCATACAAACCTATGTCAACTAATGTCCACACGTGCTTACAGCAAGATTTTAATTAAAATGTTTTGGTAGTATGCTGGATAAGAATGAATATGGTATTAGTGAGTAACAATACCATGCTCGCCATGACAGAGATTTTAAATTAAAAGTTCAAGAAAGGTACATATACCACAATACTATATGTATGCTATTCTCATGTTATTCAGAACTAAGAAATGAATAGATATTGATTGGTAAAGAATTGGTGTATTATTAGCAATAAAGTGATAATATATAGTGGAGAATGTACAAGAAAAAATGGAAAGAAGGAAGGAAATGTTTTATTTAATGACGCACTCAACACATTTTATTTACGGTTATATGGCGTCGGACATATGGTTAAGGACCACACAAATATTGAGAGAGAAAACCTGCTGTCACCACTTCATGGGCTACTCATTTTCGATTAGCAGCAAGGGATCTTTTATATGCACCATCCCACAGACAGGATAACACATACCACGGCCTTTGATATACCAGTCGTGGTGCACTGGCTGGAGCGAGGAATAGCCTAATTGGTTCACTGACGGGAATCGATCCCAGACTGACTGCGGATCAAGGAATGCTTTACCAGTGGGCTACGTCCCGCCCAAAAAGAAAAAATGGATGCATGAAAAACAAATATCAAAGGCCATGGTATGTGTTGTCCTGTTTATGGGAAAATGCATAAACAAATATGTAATGGTTTGTCTGAAGACTGTCACAACTATACAAGTTTTGACATCCAATGTTGTAGCCAATTATTATTTAATAAAATTTCTCTAGTGGTGTCATTTTAAAACAAAACAAACTTTGTTAAGACATCTTGTTAAAGTACATGTAATCGGGTCACGGGAATCCCAGATGTATTTATTGATATAGAGTGAAACCTGTCTAAACCAGATCACCTCTGGGGACCAGATATTTATCCGATTTAGAGGGGATCCAATGTTTGGAAGGTCGTGATTTAGAATTTAGAAAATTTGGGGCCATAAAACTTGTCTGGTTTTGGCAGGATTCCATTTGTTTAGTGTCCGGTTAGACAGGTTTCACTCCACATATATGTATATTTGCTTTATACTTTTAACTTTTTATGTTTTATTACCCATATGTAATACTAGTAAGTTTGATTAATCCACTATCTATTCTAATAGCTATACAATCTCAAAAATGGACATTTAATGTCAGATTTAATTGTCAAATTTCTTTGTCAAGTGATCGTACTGAAGCATGTCCATATAGAACTAAAGGTCAGATTTTGAATTTAGTTGAATGCTTCCATCATTAAACTATTTAATATTTATTAATTTGATCTTGGTGCTTATGTACTTTTAATTCTGAAAGCCAGCATTGTTTTGCTAAAACTAAAAAAATACAAGCACTGTATTCCATACTATGAAGCATATACAGACCTTTTTATGTTGGAATATCTGTTAATAACATCTCAACATATGACTGTTTGGTGTCTGTTATTCTTGCATGGTTATTTTGACACTTTTGAGAGAGACAGAGAGAGACAGAGAGAGAGACAGAGAGAGAGACAGACAGAGAGGGAGAGGGAGAGACAGAGAGGGGGAGAGAGAGAGATGGAGATATATAGACAAAGAGATGGAGAGACAGACACAATTGTTTTTCCCATAAGCATATCATGTCCCTTGACATATCTGTTGTGGGACAAGGAAAACCTAAGCCCATCTTCAGGTGAGCATTTTACAGTTGAGTTACATAGCTATTACACCTTTTTTAAGACTTGGAGATGTATCTATTGGAGCGGTAGTACTTGGCTATACATATATTGGGGTGGGATGCACACTAGCTATATAAAGTGATGATACATATTAACCACACACACACACACACACACACACCCACACACACACACACGCACACACATGCACACACATGCACATGCACACACATGCACACACATGCACAGGCACAGGCACATGCACACACAAACACACGTAAACATATGTATATATATATATATATATATACATATGCATATATATAACTACTTGAACCTGGGTCATCTGTAATGAGCTTACATAGTATGTAGCTGTTGCAAATATACTATTGTTATTATTACTGACTTAGCCATATGTTTACTACAGCCTTGAAAAATATTGATAATATTGTTTGGATTCAGCTGGTGCTGTTGGTTTACCTTAGTACTCCAGATATGTAGAACGTATATATGAGCTCTCAGAATTCACACACACACACACACACATGTCCACTGTAGGTTCTAATAGACCAAATCAATTCCTATTGCCGATAATGTTAACATTCACTAATAAAACTGATATAAGCAGCGTATCAACATATCCAGGAAGTACAGCAATAAACGTGTGGCACCTCACATCTAATCTACCTGCAAGAAAATGGGGGGTCATTTATCATTTAAGAGATTTAATTAATGTTTTTAATAGCAACCGTCATTTTTGCTGAAAATTGCAGTTCCATTTTTGGGGGTACCCCACATTAGTTTCAACTTCTGGTATATACTGTATAACAACTGTATAAAAGTTTATTTATTTGTTATCAATGGATAATAGTATTTACACAAATAATCAATGTAACATATTACTACCAATCACACCCACAGCTGCTTTTACTCCATAAATATTTAACGGTGCACCTCGAACTTTGACATGGAACTCTCTTCTTTGGTACTATGCAACCTGTAGTAGCAGTCATCAGTTTAATCATGTAGATTACAGTTAAATTAGGTATTGTTTGGCATACCATGATGCTAATGTGGTTTGTTATGAACTTTTAATGCACTTTCATTTATTATAATCCATACTGTAGGCCAGTGCTGGTGCTTATAAATCTTTTTGGACCAAATTTATGAAACCTGTTTTTATAGTAAATGTATGTAGTTACAGTGTAAATCTAAAACAGACTTTGTAAATTTGATCCTTAGAGTATAGATGCAAGACTCTAATAGAGTCTGAAACGTGAATGTCATGACAACGCCATACAAACTGTATGTGGGTGACGTCATTAGAGTTTGAGTATGAACTCTAAAATGTTTTATATGCATGGGCCCTGGTCCAATCAGTTTCTTCTCCATCCTTCTGCCTGTCTTTTTGTCTGTCTGTCCCACATCTGTCTCACATGTTATTTTCCAGACATATTTATGACAATGCCTCAAAATATTGAGCTGATCTTTTGTGTATGGCCTAAAAAGTATCATGTACTGTTACAGATCATTAACTTAACTTCTTTTCGTGCTTATATCCAATTAAGGTTCAAGCATGCTGTCCTAGGAACACACCTCAGCTATCTGTCCAGGACAGTGGGTTAGTTGTTAATGAGAGAGAAGAGGGAGTAATGATCTTACACCTACCCATTGAGTCGTTAAAACTCCCTCTGGGTGGGATCTGGTACATGGGCTGCGAACCGTGTACCTACCAGCATTATGTCCAATGGCTTAACCATGACACCACCGAGGCTGGTGTTACAGATCAAGTTTGACCTTTATTTTTCATAGAGTTATGGCCCTTGTACTTGGGAGATGTATACAAAAACGTGTTGGGCCTGGTCGGGACATGTATTGCTTTAGCCGTACTCTCAGAATGCTTGTTACATATTTTTGTGCTTATTTCCAATTAAGTATATTTTGCTTATACTGAAAACAACACCTGTCAATATTTGGTTAGCTGTGATGTCATTAAGTTTGAGTTAAGTCAATGGATATAATACGTAATGGACAGTCACATTACAAGACTAAATATTTATATTGAATTAAGAATGAATGTTTTCTGTTTGCATGCACGTACACGTCCATGTACATATAGGTGCATGCATGATTAAGCCAACAAGTTCAATGTTTATGTTGTATATACAGTGAAACCCTACTAAATTGGACACCCACAGGACCATGTAAAAAGTCTTAATTATAAGAGATATCCAGTTTAGAAAGTTTTTTTTTTTTACTGATATTTAAAATGGATCATGAAAATGATCTCGTTTTAAGGGAATTCCTGTTTACTGAAGGTCTGGTTTTGAGGAGTTTTACTGTATACCGTATTGTTCCTATTTGTAGCGCCCCCTCTAATATAAGCGCCCCCTATGAGCACGAGAAATGTATCATGAAACAGTACCCATAAAATAGTAAAACTGGCTTACCTGACTGCCGACTTGCAATGATTATAATCGGTAAACAAATAAAATCCAAACAGGTGAAGCACTACGACACTAGTATGGGCTAACAGTATGTCACACATGTTGTTTATCAAATGTATGTCGCTGTTATCTCCACGCAGAATGAACGCAAGACACTCCGTTAACGCTGTTCAAAACCAGAAGTACAAACATACCGGTAGGTATTTACACCGACACCGTAACACCGTTTAAAAAACGGGTAAATGATAACTTTAACTAAACTGCAAACTGCAAACTGGAGTCAAATGTCAACAATTTAACTTTAACTAAACTTAAAACTGGAGTCAAATGACAATAAGTTGTGTACACAATGACAATCAAATACACTCCGCAGGCCCTATATGCCTACGTGCACAGTACCATGTATTTCGATAAATCAGCTGACGATGTACGGTATGCTACGTCATTTCAACAAGAAAACGTCACTGGTGGAGTGACTCAGCGGCAAAGCTTTTGATGTCTCAGTGAGCCAGACGCATTGACAGTTTGATACGAGGATTTTTCACACGTATTACGAAACATGTTCTAGTACTCTAATTAGCGCGCCCCCTTTGTGTTGTGCATTGCGCCCGGGCGCTACAAATAGGAACAATACGGTATATAAAACCCTCTAAACCAGACCTTCAGTAAAACAGAATTCCCTCATAACTAGACATAAATTGGATACCCACAGGATCATGTAAAAAGTCCAATTATAAGAGATATCCAGTTCAGAGAAGTTTTGTTCTGTACTGATATTAAAAATGGATTATGAAAATTATCTCATTTTAAGGGAATTCCAGTTTGCTGAGGGTCTGGTTTTGTGGGGTTGTACTGTACCTGTACAATGAAACATGATCTCTAAGCCAGATCCTCAGCAAAATGGAATTTCCTCATGACTAGACCTTTTTTCACAATCCATTTTTAAATATCAGTACAGAACAGAACCAACCTCTCTAAAGCGGATACCCCTTAAAACCAGACTTTTTACTTTATCCCATGGTTGTCTGGTTCAGAAGGGTCTCACTGTATATACTTACACCACTTTCTGTGGAAGCATTTATAAGAGCTGGTGAGAGATCTAGGGCAGTGTATTGATATTGAGCATCCAGTCCTTTATATTAACTTTTCTGTCTAGGAGTCAGATGGTGACTACCTGTACTTGTATTTTTTATATATAGATAGTATAAAATGTTCACCAAATTAAAAAAAAAAATGTGGAGGGCTGTTCATGTTAATCTGTATAGTATTAGGACAGTCCTATTATTGTATGTACCAAAAGAAAAAAAAGAAGAAAGAAATGTTTTATTTAACGATGCACTCAACACATTTTATTTATGGTTATATGGCGTCAGACATATGGTTAAGGACCACACAGATTTTGAGAGGAAACCCGCTGTCGCCACTTCATGGGCTACTCTTTCTGATTAGCTGCAAGGGATCTTTCATTTGTGTTTCCCACAGACAGGTTAGCACAAACCATGGCCTTTGTTGAACCAGTTATGGATCATTGGTCAGTGCAAGTGGTTTACACCTATCCATTGAGCTTGCAGAGCACTCACTCAGGGTTTGGAGTCGGTATCTGGATTAAAAATCCCATGTCTCAACTGGGATCTGAACCCAGTATCTACCAGCCTGTTGACCGATGGCCTATATAACCACGACGCCACCGAGGCCGGTCCAAAAGAAAAAGAGCAAAGAAAGGGGAGGTAAACATATGGTATGCAGTAATGTATTGGTGGTGTGGGGAACATGCAAATAAACAGTTAAAATGGATACCTGATAGCCTGACTGAAATGATTTTTAGATAATGGTCATTTAATACAGGCACTTTTTATACGTATTTGTAGTTTTCCTTTGCCAAAAAACTTAGATCTGTTGATTTCCAGATATACAGTGATCAGTATTTGTGTTTTATCTTCAATTTAACTGCTGAAGTGAAAATCCATGTATACAAGCCACAGACATTCACATGAAACAGTCATTTAAAAATACTGAGTGACCATACAATTAATTAACAGTACCTTGTTAATTAAGATATCCAAATGTCAAAAATTCGAATCATTCATTCATTCATTCATTCATTCATTGTTGTTCTATCATTCATTCACCCATCCATCCATCCATCTATGCATTTATTATTTTTTGTTCATTCATTCATTCATTCTGTCATTTATCCATTCATTCATTCATTCAATTATTTGTTCATCCATCCATCTATGAATTTATTATTTTTTGTTCATTCATTCATTCTGTCATTCATTTATTCATTCATCATACATTTATTCATTCAATCAATCAATCATTCATTCATTCATTCATTGTCATTCTATCATTCATTCACCCATCCATCCATCTATGCATTTATTATCTTTTGTTCATTCATTCATTCATTCATTCATTCTGTCATTCATTCATTCTGTCATCCATTAATTAATTCACTCATTCATGCATTGTCACTCTATCATTCATTCACCCATCCATCCATCCATCCATCCATCCATCCATCTATGCATTTATTATCTTTTGTTCATTCATTTATTCATCCATTCATCCATTCATTCATTCATTCATTCATTCATATATTATCTTTTATTCAGTCAGTCATTTCTTCATTTAATCATCATCATAATTCATTTAGCATTCCTTGCTTTTTTCCCCCAAACATTATTAGGAGTTCCATGCACACCTACTGGTAATTTGCTTCCCCTGATTGCTATCATTAACTATAATTAACAAACCACTCAAGCGTGTTGAAACATGCATGTTGTGCGTAAGGGCATGGCATATATGTACTTGTACATGTTCTTAGACTACTAACGTCTGTTCTGTATAGTACAAAAGCTGTATGTTCATGAAAGGCCAGTAATTGCATTGTGTCGTGTTTGCATAGAGTTATCTTAAATCAACCACTTGACAACATTGTTGTTTTCACTTCATACAGAGTTCATAAGCTCCTGAGCCAACAGGATTTAATATTGTCTTCATACATGTACTAGTAGGAATAGGATTTATCTCAGTCAGTTGAGTCCCTCCTGCTTCGGAGTTGGTCACTGGCGAAGTCAGAGGCTAAATCCGAAGTGGGCGTGCCTGAACCCTTGTGGATAGGGGCACGTTAATAGAGTTTCCCGTTTCCCGTCAGTTGAGTGCTAGCCTGAGGTGCTTGCATCACATCTTGGTACATCTATTCACCAGACTGGTTTTTCTCTCATTCCAACCAGTACACCACGACTAGTCAAATGTCGTGGTATGTGCTATCCTATCTGCCAGGTTGTGCATATACAAGTTCTCTAATGGAAAAATGTAGCACGTTATCTCTGGTCATAATTACCAAATGTTTGACATCCAATAGCCGATGATTAATTAATCAGTGTGCTCTATAGTGATGTCATTGAAGAAAACAAACTTTTAACTTCTTTTTTTTTAATATACAGATATTGATATTTGAAGCAAGAAAATTTGTTAATAATTAAAGAAAGGCTATATTGGATGAATACATTTTATAATTAATGGCTAAAAAATTTATTAGGGTATTGTCTCTTTAAAACGTTTTTGAGACATTACTTTCCTTTACCTGGGAGAAGTTGTAAACACATGTTAAGCTTAAGACAAATATACAATTATGACCTACATGTCACCAGTATATACACCACAACAATGCACCAGTAAATATCAAAAACAGAGGTCAACAAAGTTTTTGTCACCTATACACCCACCACTAGCTAGCGGAACCTGTCTGTGGGAAGATCCTTTGCTACTAATGAAAAAACCAAGAAGACTATATCAAATTACGAAATGTTTGACATCCAATAGCCGATGATTAATAAATCAATGTGTTCTAACAAAACAAACTTTAACTTTTCATATACTAGTAATATGTAGTGGATGATGTAAGAGGAAGTGTGGATTTAAGAAACAACAACGTTAGTCCCGTATTGGCGAGTTATATATATGTAATTATTTTTCATGAATCCAACGTAGTGCATTATTCAATTTTTTAGGTTAATATGACTACCAAATTAACTACTATTTCATATTTTTAATGAAAAAAAAATAGGTTAGAATGGCAAGGAATATAAATTACAAAACTAATAACACAAAATGATAGGATATCTTTTCAGATCTAACCAGAATGATTTGGCTAGTAAATACTTGGCAGTGATTTAGTATTAAACAATTTTCAATGTATATTCCATCTGAATACATTACTATATCACAAGTATTGGATTTATAAGGCTTAATTTTCATTCACTGCATGATGCAGATGTGTAGGCTCTAAAGCAATGTACTTTGTTTACAAAGTAGAAGATATATCCGTAGTATAGGTTCAAATCTTTGACCTGAATGTTAACACAAAAGTGCAAATTGTAAATCAGGGCTCGAAACTTTCCCAAAAATATGGTGGCCCCCAAAAATAATGGATGTTGGCAAATTATGGTAAGCGAATCACAAACCACGAGCAAGATTTTAATGTGGAATAAATAGATGCAATACAAATATTACTAGTGGCTCATTATGTTATAGATCTAAAGTAGATCGCTCAAATAATATTATTATTTGGGCGACTAATGCCATTATTTTTTAATATTCAAGTCGTCCAAACAGGACATTGGTCGCATTTGGCAACCTGGCCACAAGCCGTTTCGAGCCCTGTAAATGACCTTGAAAAATAATCAGTTGTGTGACTCACACATATGGATTAAGTTTGCACTGCTTAAGTTAGACTGGAAACATTATTAGCAGCTTATCAAATTTTATAAGAAAAGCTGTTAACAAATTCAAATTTTGTGAGTCGATCAAACAAATTACATGTGTATCGAGATTTCCAAATTAGCTTTTTGATGATTTTTTTAATGCGTGTATTTGCAACTTAATTTGCATTTGGTCAACTGGGAAATAACAGCTTATATACTCTTCAAAAGAAGAAACGCAAAACCACATTGTCGTAACATTTGGAGAATTGATTTAATTATTGAATGGTGAGTCCGATAATTACCAAATGTTGCAGGATTGTTCACAATTCACTCTAGTCCATTGTGAGTAAGTGATAGGACACACCACCAAGGTCAAGGTCATCTGGAGTCAATACCGGGTGTGGCCTCCGCGTGTGTTGACAACTGCCTGGCACCGCCTGCCCATTGAAGCAACCAGAGTACGGATGACATCCCGGGGGATGGTGGCCCACTCGGCCTGCAAGGCTGCTGCCAGCTCGGGCAGGGTCTGGGGCTGTGGTTGTCGCTGTCGGAGGCATCGGTCCAACTCGTCCCATAGATGCTCAATTGGGTTCAAATCCGGTGATATCGATGGCCAAGGAAGGACATTAATGTTGTTGTTCTGTAGGAAAGCCGTTGTGAGACGTGCTGTGTGAGGCCTGGCGTTGTCATGTTGGAACACTGCGTTGGCGTTGGCCATAACTGGAATGATGTGTGGCCGGAGGATCTGGTCAATGTAGCCCTGTGCATTCAGGTTGCCCTGCACGTGGACCAGGTCAGTTCTGCCAGTGTGTGAGATGGCTGCCCACACCATGACACTACCCCCGCCGAATCTGTCCACTTCCTGCACGCAGTTTGCCGCATAACGTTCACCACGACGCCTATACACGCGACATCTTCCATCATGACGTCGGAGCAGAAATCGGGACTTGTCACTGAACCACACCTGTCTCCATCGCAGTTGAGGCCATTGTCGATGAATCTGGCACCACTGCAGTCGGAGTCGACGGTGTTGTGGTGTTAAGATGACACCTCGAACTGGACATCTGGCACGAATTCCTACCTCACGTAGGCGGTTCCGTACGGTCTGGTCGGATATCCTGCGCAAACCTGGTATTGCTGCGGCTGTGGAGGTGGCAGTAGTCAATCGTTCCCGAAGGTGGCGTACCCGGATGTAGCGGTCCTGCCCGGGGGTAGTGACCCGTGGTCGACCAGATCTAGGGAGGTCACGTGTTGATCCATGTTGCTGGTAACGGTCCCACAGTCTGGAGATGGTGCTTGGGGACACATGGAATGCCCTGGCAACGGCCGTTCTGGATTCGCCTGCGTCTAGTCGGCCGATGGCATTGTTTCTCTGCGGTTCACTGAGACGTGGCATGTCCTGGATTGTCAACTGTCGGCCAGATACAGAGGCCAGGCAAGCGAACACCTTGCACTTTTATACTGTCGGTGTTCATGTTGCACGTGCAGACAACGCACGTGCAGTGGTGACATGGTTTGCACGTGGCTGCGTTTTTGCGAATATTCACATTTTGGAACTTTATTGTACAATAGCTGCGTTTTATCGAATGTAACCGTGGGAATGTGTTTGGGACATGCAATGACCTTATATTCACAAAGCATGAACCGGTAGGAAACATAAAATCGGAGTTATAACCCATTTGTACCCTTTTGCGTTTCTTTTTTTGAAGAGTATATATATACTTTATATATTCATGTTGCTTATTATCACACTTTTTTTTTTTACACAGTTGCTAAATTAATTGAATTAGAGGTTAAAAATAAGCTGGCAACTGGTGAATTGCATATAGACTAATTGTAGTAGTGTTAATAATGGCTGATAAATACATGTGTATAGAGAAATGCATTTCAAGTTATTTTAATCAAATTATAGCTTTACATTCCATTGATTTTGAGGCGAAATATTTTGAAATTAGCATATTTGTTCTTAATTTTAGCTTGCTTGCTTATTTTGTACACATTTTTTATATAGCCTCAGCTTTGATGCAATCTAAACTCAAGGGCCCCGTTCCATGAAGCGATCTTAGCGCTAAGATCATCTTACGAGCATTAGGTAGTTATGCACATACAGTGATCTTAGGGCTAAGATCATCTTACGAGCATTAGGTAGTTATGCATATGCAGCGATCTTTGCGCTAAGATCATCTTACGGGCATTAGGTAGTTACGCACATGCAGCGATCTTAGCGCTAAGATCATCTTACGGGCATTAGGTAGTTACGCACATGCAGCGATCTTAGCGCTAAGATCATCTTACGGGCATTAGGTAGTTACGCACATGCAGCGATCTTAGCGCTAAGATCATCTTACGGGCATAGCGCTAAGATCATCTTACGGGCATTAGGTAGTTACGCACATGCAGCGATCTTAGCGCTAAGATCATCTTACGAGCATTAGGTAGTTATGCACATACAGTGATCTTAGGGCTAAGATCATCTTACGAGCATTAGGTAGTTATGCATATGCAGCGATCTTTGCGCTAAGATCATCTTACGGGCATTAGGTAGTTACGCACATGCAGCGATCTTAGCGCTAAGATCATCTTACGGGCATTAGGTAGTTACGCACATGCAGCGATCTTAGCGCTAAGATCATCTTACGGGCATTAGGTAGTTACGCACATGCAGCGATCTTAGCGCTAAGATCATCTTACGGGCATAGCGCTAAGATCATCTTACGGGCATTAGGTAGTTACGCACATGCAGCGATCTTAGCGCTAAGATCATCTTACGGGCATTAGGTAGTTACGCACATACAGGGATCTTAGGGCTAAGATCGTTTCGTGGAACGGGGCCCTGGTCTGTGTATATAAGTACATGTACTTTGAAAGTAGCCTCCTTTCTAATAACAAAAACCGGCCTCGGTGGTGTTGTGGCAGGCCATCGGTCTACAGGCTGGTAGGTACTGGGTTCGGATCCCAGTCGAGGCATGGAATTTTTAATCCAGATACCGACTCCAAACCCTGAGTGAGTTCCCCGCAAGGCTCATTGGGTAGGTGTAAACCACTTGCACCAACCAGTGATCCATAACTGGTTCAACAAAGGCCATGGTTTGTGCTATCCTGCCTGTGGGAAGTGCAAATAAAAGATCCCTTGCTGCCTGTCGTAAAAGAGTAGTCTATGTGGCAACAGCGGGTTTCGATCCTGTGTGATCTGTCTGACGCCATATAACTGTAAATAAAATGTGTTGAGTGCGTCGTTAAATAAAACACTTCTTTCTAATAACAAAAATAACACACTGATTAACGGTATATATCAATGCATGATGTTGGTCTTGACAGCGGTGCAGAAAGTACTCGCCCGCTCACCAAATGCGAGTAAAAATTCTCACAGATGAGTTGAAAAATGCAACTACCAGTCTGAAGGGCGATCTGTTTTTTCTGACTGACAGTATTTTGTTTTTATTTTATAAATTTAAAATGTTGTAAATCTATATGAAAGAAAAACTGTCTTTATCAAAATATTAAAAAATATATATATACTGAACCGCAAAAGAAACGCGACACATGTGTGGCTGAGAAAATATGTTTCAATTTATTAATATCAAAGATAAATTTTGAAAAATCTGATAAAGTCAATTTATTGGATGCACTTTGACCACAGTCTCTGGGTCGTTTGCCTGTGTTCAGGTAGTGGGGGGATCCAGCACATCGAGATTGTAGGGCGTGACATGTTCAATACCGTGTATGTCCTCCCTGGGTGTTCAAAACGGCCATACACCGTCGGTACATAGAGTGCACGAGGCGGTTCACAAAAGCCATTGGCACCTGTGCCCACACCCTCAGGAAAGCTGCCTCCAGTTGCACACGAGTTGTCGGCCGTGGGACCACCTGGTTAAGCCGTCTCTGGATTTCATCCCACAGGTGTTCAATCGGGTTCAAATCAGGGCTGAGAGCCGGCCACGGCATGGTTCTGATGTTGTGCTGATGCAGGAAGTCCATGGTGATCCTGGCCGTGTGGGGGCGAGCATTATCCTGCTGGAACACGTGGTTATGGTGACGCGTGAAGAAGGGCACTATGTGAGGTGTTAGAATGTGGTCAACGTAGCGCTGCGCTGTGATGCCATTCCCTCTGCCTGCACCAACATTTTGGAACAAATGGGGCCCAATTCTCTGATTCAGGCCTATAGCACCCCAAACCATGATGCTTTGGCCACCCCATGGGTCTCTCTCCAGGACACATGCGTCTCTGTAGCGTTCACCCCTCCTACGCCACACCCTCACTCTGCCATCCGAGTTGGAAACGCAGTACCGGCTCTCGTCAGAGAAGACTATCAACCTCCATTGTTGATGCCGCCAATGTTGGTGCTGTGTAGCCCACTGTAGTCGTGTCTGACGGTGGCGGGCGGTGAGGACAGGTCCTCGAGCGGGACGTCGGCAAAACAGGTTGTTGGCGGCCAGTCGACGTCGTACCGTGTCGTCACTGATGGGTCGCTGTCCAGTGCCAATGGTCGCGCGAGCTGTCATGCTGGTTCTGAAGTGATCATGGAGGTGTTGCCGGTTGATGTAGCGGTCCTGCCTGGGCGTGGTCACCCGGGGGCGCCCGCTGCGGTGACTGTCTGCAGTGCTGTTGGTGTTGATGTACCGCTGCTGTAGACGATGGATGGTGCTGACATGGACATTGTAAGCGTTAGCAACAACCAGGGCACGCTGCCCGGCTTGCAATCGGCCGATAGCTTGTTCTCTCTGCGCTGCTGACAATCGGGTCATACCTGATGCGTGCAAATTACGAATGCCAGGAACGCGGTTCAAGTTGGTTTTTATACCCATAACCTCCACGAGATGCACATGCATTTTGGTTTTCACGACAATTGTTTGCGACTGCCACCCACGGCCTTCGAGACAGGTGCGTTTTGGCGTGTCGTTTCATGGAAAGTTGAAAGGGTACCTGCAATTTGGGTCTCAGTCATAAACCAGCATGTCTTGTAATATTGACAGTTACATCTCCGAAATAAATTGTTATAATTTACCATATAGAAATGACATTTAAAAATCTCGCGTTTCTTTTGCGGTTCAGTATATATCATTTGATGTGAAGACAGTATATATTATAATATTATTAAACATTAATATATTGTTCTATAGGCTGTTGGACTAATAGAAATTCTGACAGGCTATTAAATTTTAGTTGGTTTTGGTCTGGCAGGCTAGTGAAATATTTGTCAATTTTGTACCCGTCTTAATATTGCTGGTTGTATATAACAACCATTTATACTAACCTTTATTTTCAGTATGCAGTTTTAGAGAAAGCATTTTTATCCAGAAAACTTAAATCAGTAAGTTTTTTTTCTTTTTCTTCGAAATATTAAAATTAAAATAATTTAAAAAACCCAGTTTTTAAATTAAAATATTTGTATAACTTTTTTTATTTAAAATTAACCGAAAACAGTTCTTTAGTAAGTATTTTGGTTACTTCATGTTTTTTTAATAAAGTATGCTAATAAATATTCATAAAACCTGAGGCAAATCAAAATAGAAATCAACTAAAACTTTTACGTGTAAAGCAGAGTGATTTTGATTTCTCAGACTCGACTATACAGTGAGATTTAGATTTCTCAGGCGGGACTATGCAGCCATCAATAACATTATTGTAGCTGATGACCTGACA
The DNA here is from genome assembly GCF_016097555.1 of Gigantopelta aegis. Lineage (NCBI taxonomy): Eukaryota > Metazoa > Mollusca > Gastropoda > Neomphalida > Peltospiridae > Gigantopelta > Gigantopelta aegis. Next base: position 23,043,177 of record NC_054702.1, read on the forward strand.
AGTAAAAGAAGTGACATATTTTGTGAAATTGGGCCCGCATACACACTAGCTACCAGTTATAAGCTGACATTTATATCTATCTATAGTGGAGAGAAGGATGTGTGTGTGTGTGTACAGTGTTTATGATGTGTGCCTTTCAAGCTGGAAATTGATAGCAAATGGACTTGTCAGTATATATAAGTGTTGGAAACTGATGATAGCTGGTGTGGGGACAGATTAACTCTTTACCGAAAATCATTATAGTTGTACGTAGGCTAGTGCAGCATGGATGTGTGTCCTTCAAGCTGGAAATTGATGGCAAATGGACTTGTCAGTGATTGTTGGAAGCAGTTGTTGGTTGGTGTCTGGACAGATTAACTCTTTACCTAATTATTATAGTTGTATGCAGGCCAGTATAGCATGGATGTTGTTTACGCTGCTCTATAACACAAAGGAGGTGTAAGGAAAGAAGCGGTGTTTACCTCCGGCTCTGACGGTCCCAGGCAAACTTGTATGGATGACTGGATTGAAGCGTGTAATCTCTCCACTTGTACTGCATGTACAATTAAGAGCCTTTGTGGTGATTATATACATGTACAGAAGTACACAGCCGTGTCTTGACTTAAAGGTCCAGTGTAGTACTTCAGGCTGCTAAGGGCTGATGATATGGGCTGCTTGGTTTTTGGAAATTACATACACCTGTGTGTTGAGATATTTCAGAGCATTCGACCAGTTTATGTGTATGTGGTTTCTTGTGGAGAAGACAAAGTAATTGTGTGATTAATTTATAAGAAGAATGTTTTAAGTTTAACATAATTTGCATTGGATTATAAATGATACTTATTTTGATCAGAATTATCAAGAGGTTGTTGGAAGATTTGTATCAAAATGTGAATCAAAAGAACATAATTACAATGTATCTTATCAGAATTGCAAAGTGAGTATTACAGAAGTGCCAAAAATATTTTTGAAGAAAATATTACATAAGAATAAAAAAAATTGAATAACATTTTGTAAACATAACAGAATTTAAAGAGTGTTACAAAAAGCATTGGAGAAGATTTGCTTTGAAATAGCAAGAAATATACTAGCATGTCTGTGGTCAATAACAGCAATAATTTAGAAACTCCTGTGGGGAATAGGCAAACAGATTGCTGTCATAGCAACAGCAATAATTCAGAAACTCCTGTTGAGGGTAGACCCTCAGATTGCTGTCATAGCAACAGCAATAATTCAGAAACTCCTGCTGAGGGTAGACCCTCAGATTGCTGTCATAGCAACAGCAGTAATTCAGTAGCCCCTGAACAAGAGGTTGTTAAGCCCTCGAGCCCAGTGAAGAGGACGGCTAGCAGAAGTCACTCCCTTACTCATCAGGACCCTCATCTGTGTCCCATTGATGAGGACTCTATCCTCGATGGCTCCGCTGGAGTGCTAAGTGTGGAATATGACATGGATCTAAACACTGTGTGTGTGGAGCTACCGCCTTGTGACTGTGATGAATGCATGTTTCCAGAAACGGAAATCACCGAGCCACGAAAAGGAAAGAAGATCTTCAAAAGGGTAAATTGCAATTCTAGCTACTAGCTGTGAGCATTTTATTTGCAATTAAACATAAGTTAGACACAAGATAGTCATGATCTAAAATGTGTTGAGGTGACTTTAAGAAATATTTCTTTGATTTGTACATGTTTATCAGTCGTTCAATATTTTTATTGATGCCCAAACAGGATCAGTGTAAATTTATGGTCACTTGATATTTATTTTGGGGGGGGGGGGGGGGGGGGGGGGGGGCATCAAACAGACAGTATGCAACACTCGCAAAGCTAATAACATCATTAGAAAGTGGGCGGGACATAGCCCAGTGGTAAAGCATTCGCTTGATGCATGGTCAGTCTAGGATCGATCCCCAGTGATGGACCCATCAGGCTATTTCTCGTCCCAGCCAGTGCTCCACAACTGGTGTAACAAAGGCTGTGGTATGTACCATCTGTCTGTGGGATGGTGCATATAAAAGATCCCTTGCTGCTTATCGAAAAGAGTAGCCCATGAAGTGGCGACAGTGGGTTTCCTCTCTCAAGGGATCTTTTATATGCACCATCCCACAGACAGGGTAGTACATACTACGGCCTTTATTATACCAGTCATGGTTCACTGGCTGGAATGAGAAATAGCCCAATGGGCCCACCGACAGCAATCGATCCCAGACAGACCATGCATCGAGCGAGCGCTTTACCACTGGGCTGCGTCCCGCCCCTAGGTGGGTACATGAATATATCTCTTAAATATGTCTGTTATAAACAATTTGTGTATTTGATAATAAAAAAGAAAATTAATGTTAAAATTACAAAGTGTATAAACTGTTCTGCACAACTCAACATGTACATAATGCAAAAAAAACAAAAACATGGTAAATCATGTACCAAACACCGTCCTGCATGTATACACCTTACACAACACAACACTACACCCATATTATTACAAACAGATTAACATTTGTTAGTGTCTTAATGGGTTATCAGTGCTAAACTAATAAACTTCAAAATAGTTACCTTTTTAAATGGTTTCATCTCACCTTCATGATGATACTGGCCTCGGTGGCGTCGTGGTAGGCCATCGGTCTACAGGCTGGTAGGTACTGGGTTCGAATTCCAGTTAAGGCATGGGATTTTTAATCCAGATACCAACTTCATAACTGGTTCAACAAAGGCCATGGTTTGTGCTATCCTGCCTGTGGGAAGCGCAAATAAAAGATCCCTTGCTGCTAATCGGAAAGAGTAGCCCATGTAGTGGTGACAGCGGGTTTTCTCTCAAAATCTGTGTGGTCCTTAACCATATGTCTGACGCTATATAACTGTAAATAAAATATGTTGAGTGTGTTGTTAAATAAAACATTTGTCTTTTTCTCACCTTCATGGAGTTAAAAGGCAGGATATAATTATTACATCTCTGATGGCTGTGATGGGTGATGACGTCAACTTTTACATTTTCCTCTTTTGGTTTACGATAAGCTCCATTTCTCAGATACTATTAGTCCTACATCATTGAAGCTTGGTCTTTAGGGTCCGGTTTTTAGTTGTCTATGAAAGTTATTTCAATGCATGTTTTTTTTTAAAAGTAAATTCTTATAACATGCATTGAGTTGGATATCTATGGATGCATCTATCAATGACACTGAATAAGTTTATGATGGGCAAGATTTATAATTCTGTGCAATTTCTTTGGTATTTTTTATTTATTTATTTATTATATTTTTTTAAGTACTGCATCGGTGGCACATTGGGCTATTTCTCATTCCAGCCAGTACACCACAATTAGTATTTATCAAAGGCCATGGTATGTGCTATCCTGTCTGTTAGATGGTGCATATAAAAGATCCCTTGCTACTAGTACTAACAGAAAAATGTAGTGGGTTTCCATTCAAAGACTATATGTCAAAATTATAAAATGTTTACATCCAAGAGGCGATGATTTATAAATCAATACGTGCTCCTGATTTAGGACATCTTAACATGTTGGAAATAGCTGCTGCTATTTTTTATCTCAGAAAAGCAGAGTTTGGATACAAACTTGGATACATATACTTTATTACCAAGTATATGTAGAATTTACTGGATAAAACACTTAAAAATATAACTTTAAAAATATGAAACCAAGACATGAAACGGTTCATACAACTTAAACACCAAGATAATTTTATTTTAATAAACATGCCTTCCTTTTCACTTCCTACTTGGTAGGTTCATTGGGTTATTTCTCATTCAAGTCAATGCTCACAACTAGTGTAACAAAAGCCTTGGTATGTACTATCCTGTCTGTAGGATAGTGTATATAAAAATGCCTTGCTGCCTTTGGCATGACAGCATCGGATTTCCTATCTAAGTATCTGTATGGTCGTTAACATCTCTTTCTGTCTTTTGCAATTTAAGGGGTAGTTCAGTGGTGCAGTTCTCTCCTGATGTCCATTTGATCTAGGATCGATCCCTTGGACTATTTCTTGTTCCAGCCAGTGCTCCACAACTGGTGTAATGCCCAGTTCTCACTTGAACGATTTTTGTACAACTGCGGTGTGACTAAGAAATTGTACAGCTGTGCGATTCCCGTACGAATTACCTAGTTTTTTTCCTGCGCAGTTTAACTTGTGCAACTGCCGTGCGACTGCCTTTTAACTCCTGTGTGACTTTTCCTCCCAAAACATCCAACAACGGTTAAAGTTCCGTGTGACTGCAGTGCGACCTGTTTGATCCTGTGGAAGCACCATGCGAGTTTTGTTCTACTCGCATGCGACCTGTGTGCATGCGGTACAACCACCATACAAGCAATCAGAGCGTGGTGCGACTGTCATACAAGCGCCGTTCAATCCGCCATTCAATCCGCACAAATCGCATAAAACTTAGTATAACAAAGGCCGTGGTATGTACTATCCTTTCTGGGATGGTGCATATAAAAGATCCGGTTTCCTCTCTCAATATCTGTGTGGTCCTTAACCATATGTCCAATGCCATATAATCATAAATAAAATGTGTTTAGTGCATCGTTAAAACATTTCCTTTTTTTGTCAATTTACTTTGTGTTAACTAGTTCTGGGATATGATACCAATGCCGTTCACAGACATGACATCATAGTTATGTAATATCTAGTGGTAAGATTATTTTCTGTCTAGCAATTTCAATAAATGCTGACCAAGAAAGATTTTCACCACTTATGTTAATTTGTCTTTTCTTAGTTCTATAGACTTGAATATCGGTAGAATATATTACTGCACTGAATATACAAAGCTTTTTGCATAATTTGACACTTAAGTGTTTGCTGAATAGAAGTGACTTTCAAATCAAGTGATCAGTTCAACATCAAGGCTGTCAGTTGGATGATAAATGATCTACATGTACAGCTATATACGGTTATACCCTTAAGTAAGAATGTGTTCTGTGTACATTTGTAAACATGCCTTCAGTTAAATAATTAGCAGAACATTTTAATTTAGCTTACACTTACACTGTTTATTTGTAACGGTTCAGTAAGTTTAGAGACAGTTTTATTGACTAGACGCAGGCGAATCCAGAACGGCCGTTGCCAGGGCATTCCATGTGTCCCCAAGCACCATCTCCAGACTGTGGGACCATTACCAGTAACATGGATCAACACGTGACCTCCCTAGATCCGGTCGACCACGGGTCACTACCCCCGGGCAGGACCGCTACATCCGGGTACGCCACCTTCGGGAACGATTGACTACTGCCACCTCCACAGCCGCAGCAATACCAGGTTTGCGCAGGATATCCGACCAGACCGTACGGAACCGCCTACGTGAGGTAGGAATTCGTGCCAGACGTCCAGTTCGAGGGGTCATCTTAACACCACAACACCGTCGACTCCGACTGCAGTGGTGCCAGATTCATCGACAATGGCCTCAACTGCGATGGAGACAGGTGTGGTTCAGTGACGAGTCCCGATTTCTGCTCCGACGTCATGATGGAAGATGTCGCGTGTATAGGCGTCGTGGTGAACGTTATGTGGCAAACTGCGTGCAGGAAGTGGTCAGATTCGGTGGGGGTAGTGTCATGGTGTGGGCAGCCATCTCACACACTGGCAGAACTGACCTGGTCCACGTGCAGGGCAACCTGAATGCACAGGGCTACATTGACCAGATCCTCCGGCCACACATCGTTCCAGTTATGGCCAACGCCAACGCAGTGTTCCAACATGACAATGCCAGGCCTCACACAGCACGTCTCACAAAGGCTTTCCTACAGAACAACAACATTAATGTCCTTCCTTGGCCATCGATATCACCGGATTTGAACCCAATTGAGCATCTATGGGATGAGTTGGACCGACGCCTCCGACAGCGACAACCACAGCCCCAGACCCTGCCCGAGCTGGCAGCAGCCTTGCCTGCCGAGTGGGCCACCATCCCCCGGGACGTCATCCGTACTCTGGTTGCTTCAATGGGCAGGCGGTGCCAGGCAGTTGTCAACACACGCGGAGGCCACACCCGGTATTGACTCCAGATGACCTTGACCTTGGTGGTGTGTCCTATCACTTACTCACAATGGACTAGAGTGAATTGTGAACAATCCTGCAACATTTGGTAATTATCGGACTCACCATTCAATAATTAAATCAATTCTCCAAATGTTACGACAATGTGGTTTTGCGTTTCTTCTTTTGAAGAGTATATGTTTAATGAGTGGTTTAAAACTAGTCAGTTAGAAACTATTGCTTAAAGTTATACGTAGTGAATTTTATACGGTTCCATATCTCTCTCTCTCTCTCTCTCTCTCTCTCTCTCTCTCTCTCTCTCTCTCTCTCTCTCTCTCTCTCTCTCTCTCTCTCTCTCTCTCTCTCTCTCTCTCGCGCGCGCGCATTAGAGACAGTTTGATTGTCAATAAAATATGTAAAAGCTACAATCAATTAAATGTAGGTCAGTGCAAGTTTTAACAATATATATATATTTACTATCTGTGCTTGATTTTATCAGTTTACAATAAACTAGATTTTTTTTATGGTTGGCTTCAGGTTTTATTGTTTTCAGGCAGTATTTATTTTTATCGGTATATAGCTATACAAATCTATATACTAGTCCAGTCCAGAAATATTTTATTTCAGGTTATTGATTCAAGTAGCTATTTTTGTATGTCCAGTCTTTGTCATAAGCAAAATCAAGACACGCTTCTGTAGAATAATTTTTGGATAGGGTTAGTGCAGAAAATGAGTTGAAATTCAACACCTTTTAAAGTATTTAATGAACCAAGATTACTGTACCAAGTTACCAGTGAAGTCTAATGCCAAATTACATTGTACTTCAAACACATCATGATCATTATTGCATGTATTTGTGTATTTGTATGTCTTGCACAGCTCTTAAATTTACACTGCGTTTGAATTTTTATATTTATGTTAATTATCAATTTATTTACACATATATATACATGTAGTTTGGTTTGACGCTCCACAGCCGATGTTTTTTGTTTTTGTTTTTTTTGTGCTGGTGTGTCGTTAAACATTCAGTTGTTGGTTAATATATATATACTCTTCAAAAAAAGAAACTTGGCATTGATTTTCAAAGTTTAAAAAAAACTCCTGGTAGACATGATACAAGCAACCAAAGATCAAAACGCCATGGGAAGGAGATTACTCTGTACATGTCCAAAACAGATTCTCTGGGAATCCACCTGAAACATGTGCACAGACACATGTGTAACATAGGGTTGGGCAAAATGACAGTATAAAACGTTGCAGAATACGTTGTGGAATGTTCTGCCACTCATGCTGCAATGCTGTAAGAAGTTGCGGAAGTGTCTGGGGTGGTGGATTCCTCTGGCGCACACACGCTGATCTAGTGCATCCCATAGATGTTTTATTGGGTTTAAGTCCGTTGAATGGGCAGGGCAAGGTAATGTCTGGACATTGTGGCACTGCAGAAACTCCTGACACTGCAGAAACTCCTGACATGTGTCCATCTCACCCTGTGCTGGCACCACTGCAGACGCTTCTCTAAGTGACATGGGGTCAAAATGTTACATCACCCTGGTCTTCTAGGGAAAATTCTTGCCTCCCTCAGCTGATTACGAACTGTCTGATCAGAAATTCTGCGTAGTCCAGGGATTTGTGTTGCTGTTGTGGTTCAATTTCGAAGATGACACACCTGGATGTATCGATCTTGAGTGGCGGTGTTACTCTGGGATGAACTGACCTTGACCTGTCATTAACACTTTGAGTGATGATGTACCATGCCCATAAAACAGAGATGGTCTGTCTGGAGACGCCAAAGTGCCTTGCCACAACTTGTTGAGTTTCCCCTGCTTGCAATCTCCCAATAGCATTATTGCATTGAGCTGACATCAATCTTGGCATTATTGCGTCACCTACAGAGTCATTATGCAGTCTGTTTGAATCACTGCTGATGTGGCCTTTTATGCCCCACCAAAGTTACAGAACTTAATGATGCACTTGCTTCTCTGAGGATTGTGTTTTTGTGTTTCAGTACAAACGTTGACTATGACTACATTTATGTGATGTCTTTGATTCTGTAAAAATAATCTGATAGCATTATTTTTACCAGTGACAAGTTCCTATTTTTGAAGAATATATATAGGTACATGATTTCCAAGCTTCAGTTAGTTTTAAAGAATATATACTTGTGACGAAGACAGCCGTCTGCACATTAACTTTTGACCGGGGTCTGAAACAACTGGAGTAGCACTTTAATGATCGAAAGCCAGTGTATGGAGTAATTACCCAAGAAGGTTCCCCTATTAGTTAGATGGTATCTGTATTGTTGGTTGTTTTAGAGAATTAGTGTGGCCATTATTTCGCCACTCGTCCATAAATGGCAGGACTGCCAAAGATGGGACCCAGCTGCCAAAAACCCAAATAGGGGATATAAGCTGAGAGTTCGTTCTATATAGGGACTTGGGTGGCAAGCATGTATAGAGAGGCGGTGGAAATGCTGTCTGCTGGGCAAACTTTATTAGTCCAGTGGACATAGGTAACTATATTTTACTGCTCTGTAGTAACTGAAAGGTATTTTGTTGTGGCATTCAAGTATTATAATTATGTGTATTCTTGTTTTGCTTAGTGGGGGAAGGACAGCTGGTAATCTAAGTCAGACCGACTAAAGTAAACTGTAGGCGTCGCTTACCAAAAATATATAGAGAGAGGTTATAATATTTATAGGTGGTAGTCTTAGTATCATGACCTGGTAAATTATAGGTCCTCTGAATATTGGATGTAGAGAAGACTGAAGATAATAATTATATCTATAACTGGTAATCCTAGTATCATGACCTGGTAAATTGTAGGTCCTCTGAATATTGGATGTAGGGAAAACTGAAGATAATAATTATATCTATAACTGGTAATCCTAGTATCATGACCTGGTAAATTGTAGGTCCTCTGAATATTGGATGTAGGGAAAACTGAAGATAATAATTCATTATATCTATAGGTGGTAATCCTAGTATCATGACTTGGTAAATTGTAGGTCCTCTGAATATTGGATGTAGAGAAGACTGAGGATAATAATTAATTATTCTAAGGTTGGGTGATGTTTTAACTGTGAGGCGTAGCTAATTGCCAAGTGATTAAGTTTACGCGTGGTGCTCAGCCTAGATGTGGTGTGACACCGGTTGTCACAAGCCATGTAAGTGCTGTAACACTTACCTGGTAGTATATAATACATATTTGAAACTAAACTTGTGTTGTTGTCTTTCTAGTGAATTTAACGTTGGTTAATAGTAAATATAAATATATATATGATCTTGTTCCCTGAATACCCCTAGAGCCAGCCACTCGGGTAGAAAACTACCCGATATAGGGAGATCTATATGTATAGGCTGGGATATTTGGAGAAATACTGTTACATCCATTGCGGGTTTCTGATTCTGTTACCAGGGAACTAAGTGGTGGGAGCAGTTGCTGGTAACAGCGTTAGAACTCCAGTGACAGGATTATTTGAAGGCTTTGTCTGGGATCTGAAATGGAGAAACAGTATAAATAAAATGGGTCTTGCAATCGGGGGGCTTTATAAATGTTTATTGCAAATTCACTAGATATTACCAATGTGTTCACTAGAAAAATATAAACAGTCCTGTAAAATAGCTTAACATGGATCAAAATTTGCTGGAACCGCTCACGGTAGTTCATATCAAACGTGCACGTCAAGACGAGTTAATTCAAATCGAGGCTGATAGGGAAATTGATATGTCGTCAGTTTAATCCTGGTGATAAGGTGCTGCTGTATGTTCCCATTAAATGGGGGTCTTTGCAGAAGCGGTACTTCGGTCCATACATTGTGCATAAACGGGTTAGTGACACTATGTATGTAATAAATACTCCAGACAGAGATAGGAAAACTAGGTATTGCCACATCAATTTACTGAAAGGTTATGTAAGCAGACTGCCAATAATGCCAGCGTTACCTGTTCATGTCGAGAGCCACTCGATACCCTGTAACAAGATACGTCAGTCAATCTCAAGTTACGAAACAGCAAAATACTCGCTAACTTGAGCCACTATCAACGCCACTTGGACAGGTTGCAGCAAGGGGAACTCATGACCTTAATAAAGAAGAACCTGTCAATCTGTCAAGACCTGCCTACAGTGACCAATGCTGTAATACATGTCAGCCTAGATCCAATGACGTCACCCACTTGTCAGCACGCCTATCAACTCAATCCAGACAAGCGTGCAGTTTTAAAATCAGAAATTGATTACATATTGAAAAACAACATCATCAAACATTCCAGTAGTCAGTGGGCGTCACCCATTATCCTCATACCCAAGGAAGATAACAGTTTTCGAGAGTGCGCGTGAATCAGCTGATCAAAGCTGATGCGTATCCATTACCAAGGCTGGACGACTGAATCAACCATGTCGGACATGCCAAGTTCATCACCAAGTTGGACCTATTTAAAGGCTATTACGCCATTCCATTAACTGAAAAAGCCAAACAGGTTCTGGCGATTATTACGCCAGGTGGACTATACCAGTTTCGTGTGATGCCCTTTGCTCTGAAAACGGCTCCCTGCTGTTTTCATGCGGATGATGAATGAACACTCTACTAGCTGACTTGCCAAATGTCAGTCTGTATCTCGACGACGTGGTTCTTGCGACAGACAAATGGGTGGAGCACATGGACACCCTAACCATAGTATTTCAAAGACAAAACCGGGCCAATAATCAGAGGGTACTTCGATGGAGTCTCCTACTCCAAGAGTTTTCCCTTACTATACAACATATCAGTGGAGCCTCCAACATGATTGCCGATGCACTTTCCAGATGTTGAATCATGTGTGTTGGTGTTGACTTTGTGTATCTTTGTAGTTTATTGCATACCAGGGACTTACAGACTAAGTGTGATTACTGGTAGTCATTATATGTATTATGTATGTTATAACATGTTTGCCGTATGAGTTGGTTAATGCACCATATGTTGAATAATAAATATTATATATGAATATTTCCATACTCTTAGAGTAGAGGAAATATCCTTTTTGAGGTGGGTGTGTGTGACGGAGACAGCCGTCTGCACATTAACTTTTGACTGGGGTCTGAAACAACTGGAGTAGCACTTTAATGATCGAAAGCCAGTGCATGGAGTAATTACCCAAGAAGGTTCCCCTATTAGATGGTATCTGTATTGTTGGTAGTTTTAGAGAATTAGTGTGGCCATTATTTTGCCACTTGTCCATAAATGGCAGGACTACCAAAGATGGGACCCAGCTGCCAAAAATCCAAATAGGGGATATAAGCTGAGAGTTCATTCTGTATAGGGACTTGGGTGGCAAGCACGTATAGAGAGGGTATAGAGAGGCGGTGGAAATGCTATCTGTTGGGCGAACTTTATTAGTCCAGTGGACATAGGTAACTATATTTTACTGCTCTGTAGTAACTGAAAGGTATTTTGTTGTGGCATTCAAGTATTATAATTATGTGTATTCTTGTTTTGCTTAGTGGAGGAAGGACAGCTGGTAATCTAAGTCAGACCGATTCTTGTTTTGCTTAGTGGAGGAAGGACAGCTGGTAATCTAAGTCAGACCGACTAAAGTAAACTGTAGGCATCGCTTACCCAAAATATATATAGGGAGGTTATAATATCTATAGGTGGTAGTCCTAGTATCATGACCTGGTAAATTGTAGGTCCTCTGAATACTGGATGTAGAGAAGACTGAAGATAATAATTATATCTATAGGTGGTAATCCTAGTATCATGACGTGGTAAATTATAGGTCCTCTGATTATTGTTTTTAGTAATTTTTATTGTTTGAATTTGCGATTTACTAATAAAAAAACGTCAACTTTCAAATTTTACTTTTGACCCCAATCGTCCTTCAAGATATTTGGTGGTCATAAAACCTACTGTAATACTATAAACTACCAGATGTAATGTTTGCCCAGTTAATTCACTATTATCATATAACCATTCCCCACAGCTAATATACCTTACAATTTTTACAATTGTAAATTCTTATTAGAGTTCCCCTACTTTTTTTTTAAGAGTATATATAAATACATGTGTATATATATATTATTTTATATGGTGCTTAATTATCCACTGCCTCTTGTCATCCAGTGTATCGCCCTCTGACTGCTGATGGGGGTGGTGAGGCGTGACAGGTGATCTAATGGCTAACAACAGATGACCTGATGATTTAGGTTGGCAGATGGCTGCCGATTCAGGTTACACTTGTCACCAGGATACCTCATTGTGTAATGTAAACTGACCTTTAGAATTTCCATTGAGTTGTGCCCTGAATTGGAGCCATATACATGTATATGTTACAGTTAATATGTAAAACCAGGCAATCTGAAAATTTCAGGCAATCTGTAAGTAACTGATTCACTCAAGCAATCTGTATATTGCCTAAATATTTTAGGCAATATACACATTGCCTGACTTTTCAAGGTAATTTCTAGACACATTGCCTGAAATGAAAGATCCACCATTCATTGACAGCAATTGTTGTAAAGGTAAACACACCTAGTGACAAAATGCAATATTAGTTAAAATTATGTAATTTATTTCAAATAAAAATCTCCACAAAGACATTCTCCAAAAACAAAACACTGACGAAAAGCTTGACATCAGAGTAATTGAGATTCAAAATATTGCTTTTAATCTCACACTGTCTTAATCTGTTAATTCTGTACTTTGAAAGAATAATCGTAACGGTTAATTTTTACCTTAAAATAGATTATTTTTTCAATGGATTAGAAGCCCGTTGAACATGCATTCATGATAACTTTTGATGTTAACCTGTCTTAATCTATTAATTCTATACTTTGAAAGAATAATCTTTTGATGTTAGCATGTCTTAATATGGTATATGAATGTTTTTGCAACGGATTAGAAGCCAGACTAAAGGTGTCTCTCCATAAATGCAGTATGGATAGGCAGGCATATCATTGCTCAGCAATGGCAGAGTTAATGGATGTTCGTTTTAAGGAATTACTTCTAGCAAAGAAGGCCAGTAATACAAAGTCAGTGCTTATGCTGAAAGAGGAATATTTCCAAACGATGGATGAGTTGAAGGAAGCTTGTTCGGTCAAATTAAAAACTGCTAGACAATACTACATTCTAGGACAGTACGAAATACTCCAGTGTGGTGATGTGGAGAAGTTAATTCGCAAGCGTGCCAACTTGGCAGAGGAACCAATATACTTTGTGAATATTGATGCTATGTATGACATTAAGCATGCTCACAATTCAACTGGACATGGTGGTCGCGACAAAATGGTTAAGTTTTTGTCTAGATATGCAAACATTACGAGGGAAAGTATTGAACTCTTCAAGTCTATGTATGTTTTAATGTATTTATCTCAAATCTGTAGAAAAAATATTCCAATTGTTTTAATGATGTGCATCTATGTATGTTTTAACGTATTTATCTCAAATCTATAGCAAAAATATTCAAATTATTTTAATGATGTGCATCTTGTGATTAATTATCAATTATGTGTTTGGTTTAGATTTTTACTTGTTTTAAAGTCTTTATCTCAAATCCGTAGTGAATAGAATAATATTTCATTTTGTCACTAGTTGTGTTTACCTTTATAACAATTGCTGTCAATGAATGGTGGATCTTTCATTTCAGGCAATGTGTCTAGAAATTACCTTGAAAAGTCAGGCAATGTGTATATTGCCTGAAATATTTAGGCAATATACAGATTGCCTGAGTGAATCAGTTACTTTACAATTTTCAGGCATTCTACAGATTGCCTGGTTTTACATATTGACTGTAACATATATATATATATTTATCGATTATTGACCGTCATTGAGGGCAATATCAAGCTTTATGGACCGAAGAAATTGATATTGACCGACTTTTGATCGGACCAGTGGGACCGTCTCAGGGCAATATCACTATTTATGGAAGGTCATGTGACTCTGTTTTGACCAATAAAAATACAGATATAATATATATATAGATATAGATAGATAGATAGATATATATATGACATAGATTCCAAAAGCTGATGGCTTAATAGTGTCATCGAGGCTGATTTCAGGGGGCAGGATATAGCTCAGTCGATAGAGCGCTCACATGCATCATAGGATCGAATCACTTCAGTGGACCCATTCTCTGATAGAGTCCACCCCACCTCCCCTCCATTCTAACCAGTGCACCATGACTGGTATATTAAAGGCTATGGTATGTGCTGTTTTGTTTGTTCTGGTAATGGAAGAATACAGTGGATTTCCTCTAAGACATGTAAAACAATTACCAAATGTTTGACATTCAAAAGCAGATGATTAATTAATTAATGTGCTCTAGTGGTGGTGTTAATAAAAAATAAAAAATCCTCTAACATTCCAATCCCCCATCCTGTCCTCAACACTCCATATAGTCCATTGGGTTATTTCTCATTCCAGCCAGTGTTTGACAACCTGTGTAACAAAGGCCGTAGTATATACTAGCTTGTCTGTGAGATTATATGCATAAGAAAATATCCCTGCTAATTGAAAAGAGTAGCCCAGTGTGTGGAGGCCGCAGATTTTTGGTTTTCATTATCTGGGTGGTCCTCAGCCATATGTCCAATGCCTTATAACCGAAAAAATTAAAATGTGTTGAGTAAATTGTTAAGTACACGTAAAAAATGTCTTCCTTCCTTCAACACTCAACACCTACATTTATCCAGAATACAGATTCCATCCTACAGGCAGGTACATAAAAGAATTTACCACATGCTGAGTACCTTGATGGGCAACAAACCAATCTCTGTCTGAGCATGTTAACAACCTAGCTAATACTGGTGAAGAAAAGCTCTGCGTTAATTAGCTTCATAGCTACATGTACATCTTGACATTAGCCTATTCTGGAACCATTATATTGGTTCGTGTGTCTGTTTTGGCAGAGTACGTATGCAGAACTTGTTTATCAGATGGGTTAATTCTTGGCTTGCACGCATACATGAAACACATTGTGTAGTTGGTTCAAGTTCCTCTTGATTATTTTAACTTTTGATCATTTAATGCATGATTTTCATGTTTAGTATGGGTGTTCATTAAGTTCTAGTGCATATCCTCGCCCAAATGAATGTGACACCAGGGCACGGTCACGGTCAATTTGAATGTCTTTAAAAATAATAATAATAATAATATAATCTTTATTTATAGAAGGTAGCTCAGTTAGTTTAGACTATTCTCCCCTGAGGCCTTCTTACTAATTATAACAATAATAATAATAACAATAATCATATTAATTATTAAAATAAAAACTAACAAAACCAAACATGTATGTACAATATATACAACCATAAAAGATATTAAGACATAATTATGTAGTAGAGCAATCATGTTTCTAAGAAGTGTTTGTAACATTTTTTCTTAAATATTTTTAAACTAGTAAATTTTTTAACATCATTAGGTAAACTCTCCCAGATACCAACTCCATAAAATTGAAAACTTTTCTTGTAGTGCTCTATTTTTGGTCGGGGAGCTAACATATTTCCATCATCAATGACCGAAGTTCATAAATTGATGATATTGGATTTGAACAGGTCTCTGAGGTACTGAGGAGTAAGTCCGTTTAGTGTTTATGTACAAGAATGGCTTTTTGATATTCGACTCTTCTGTTTATTTTTGCCACTTTAGTTCATGAAAAAGTAAATCAGTTGTCATTTAAAGTTTATCTAATTGTCTAATGGATGGCTTTCATGTGACAGCTAGTATACCTGCCACTTGTTAACAGGAAATGTTTTTATTTAACGATGCACTCAACACATTTTATTTACGGATATATGGCGTCAGACATATGGTTAAGGACCACACAGATATTGCGGGAGGAAACCCACTGTCGCCACTTCATGGGCTGCTCTTTTCAATTAGTAACAAGGGATCTTTTATATGCACCATCCCATAGCACATACCATGGCCTTTGATGTACCAGTTGTGGTGCCCTGGCTGGAGCGAGAAAAAGCCAAATGGGCCCACCGATGGGGATCGATCCCAAACCAACCGTGCATCAAGTGAGCACTTTATCACTGGGCTACATGTCGCCCCCTGTCACTTGTTAATGGTGTCCCTATATAACACACCTACATTATACATATAGCTGTTAACTTATAGAGTTTACAATGAGTGAGATTTTTACTAGCAATAAGCCTTCAGAGTGACACGTTGGTGGAGATTATAACAGGGCATTTTAGTCTCTCGTAGGTTTTGTTTTTTTTGTAAAAATTATTTTTAAAAGACAGGCCATAGGATTTAAAATTTCATGGGAAACACTTTTTCTGTTCCATGCCTTGTGATCATGGAAACCAATCGGAAACTGTTTTTAAAAAAATAATTATATATATATTATTTTCATTGAATAGTAGTACTCGTATAATAATCATGGTAAACAAAATTTCAGTTCCGTGATTTTACCAAAACGCTACAGACACAATATCAGAAACGATCGTTTCCGTGAAATCTGAAGGCCTGAAAGACATGACCAAAAAACAGCATTTAAAGATTGAAATTTCATTGTTGCCAGTAGCTATATTTTTTAGTTTAAAGGGAGAGTATTTGATTTATTAATGTGCAAAATTTTAAAATGTATTCAAGTATGTATATCAGTTTTTATGTATTTATGAGTGGATGAATGCATACATGGATGGATCAGGGCTCGAAACGGCCTGTGGCCAGGTTGCCAAATGCGACCAAAGTCCTGTTTGGGAGACTTAAATATTCAAAGCTAATAGCCTTAGTTGCCCAAATAATATTATTTATTATTTAGAGCTATAACATATGTTCCACTATTAATATTTGTATTGCATCTATTTATTCCACATTAAAATCTTGCTTGTGGTTCGTGGTTCACTTACCATAATTTGCCAACATCCATTATTATATTTTGGGCCACCATATTTTTTGGTAAGTTTCAAGCCCTGATGGATTCATGTAAGATTTACATGTATACAATGTACACTGTCCTGTCTCCTCTTATCTCTTGACCAAGTGTTAAAATTACCATATACTGTAGATCCTGAAATTAATGCATCCCTAAATTAATGAGAGTGACGGTGGGCAGACTAAAATGCAACATGAAATCAATGCGAGTGGCCTCCCTTTGAAACATTAACTTTCCTAACGCCACACTTATGTGTACCTTTTGGTTAAATCCAAGTTACAGGCTTCTTCAATGAGATCAACTCACTAACATGTCTGTGTACACATCATTTAACCTATCCCTAGTGTTTTTAGTGAAATCAACTCAAAGCATATTTTTGCAGCAATCATTTACGTAACGTGTATATATATATATATATATAGTTACCTAAATCTGGCTAAACATTAGCATACATGTACCATTACAACCATATGCCAACACAGTTGCAGGGAACTTGAACAGTAAAGTCAAAGAAAAGACCGACTGCAATATTAGTGTGCTAACACCCATTCACGCGCAATGGATCGTGTTGGCTTTTGACAGGGTGGCCAAAGACCCTGCATACGTCTCACATGGCTGGCAGCTTGTTGGACAAATGGATACTTAGTCTGTCTTGTTTATGATGAATTGCGCTCCAGTTTTTTATCAATATATTAGAATTTTAATCTATGGGTTTTTTTAATAGCGTGTGACACATAAATTGCTGGACTATAATCTATTCGACATTTAGTCTGTCTTGCCTACAATGAATTGTTTTCCAGTTCAGTTTTATTACAATTTTTTTTTTTTGGAGGGGGGGTTATGTTTTAATACCGTGGGACATATGTACAAAAACATAGAAATGAATGTGTAATATTATTAATGCAAATAGCATAAACAAAAATTTTTCGCATTAATTTCAGGATCTACAGTATACAGTAAATCCATCAAAACCATGCAAACGCTCAGTAAACCAGATTTTTTTGTTAAATAGCCAAACATTTTTACAGCCTCTTTTTGCCTCACTTTTACAGAAAAGAAGGCAAGATAATAGGTACATAGCTTTTCCAATGGTGGCTGCAACATTTTCATTAAAGTTTTTAACATTAAAGTTTTTTTTGCATTTAGATCAGTTTCTCACAAACCTAGCTACACATAGATCATAGATCCTGTGTATGTCTGGTTTGAGGTGCTGGGTTTCACTGTTGGCATACATGACACTTTTCTTTCATATATTTAATATGCACGAATGTTTCTATTCAGAGATTTTACATAAATACTCCTAGGTTTCATTCAGGTTAAAGGTGCATGACCAATACATTTAGTGTTAAAGTTAAGTGACAAGAAATATAGGTCACATTCTACTATTGCATAGTTTACATACTGTTACACACATGTAGTTTGCTTACAATAAGGCCATTCAGCTATTGTCTGGTAATAACAAACACACAGTTGACTGGATCTAAACTAGATCAGTTCTAGTTTAGTGGTAGAGTGCTCATTGGAGGTGCTTTTTGTTTGTTTGTTTGTTGGGGGGTTTTTTTTGGGGTTTTTTTTGTGATTCAAATTCTTTATTGCTTTAAGTTTTTACAAACTTATGTGCAATATACAAACATAAACATAAAATAAATAAATAAATGTACAGGATATCATTGCATGCACACACACACACACACACACACACACACACACACACACACACATTACACACACCATACTGCACATACACCACATACACACACACCACACACACCACACCACACACATTACACACACACCACACCACGCCACATGCACCACATACACACACACACCACACACACACACACCACACATACACCACACATACCACATACATCCACACCACACACACACACCACACACACACCACACACACACACATCACACACACCACACACACCACATACACACCATATACACATACCACATATACACACATCACACACACACACCACACACACACATATCAGATACATGACATGGCAGATCTACGTGTACCTTTCTAGGGACAGTTCAACAGTTTGGCATTTTCTTTATACCCACCCCTCCCAGCCCACATAATAATGTTTTCTAATGGTAAGACAACACTCGTCTAGATACTTTTGCTATTATTATGACATGTTGACCAATATTGTTGGATTTTCTTTTTTATGTATTTGTTTGGCTTGGTAATATACTGAACAAAAAAAGAAACTTCCGATTTGTACATATAGTATTTGTTGTGTTAAAGAATTCATTGTGTAATTAAATTATATAGGTAGTATTAGCCTTGAGCTGTATTATCAGGATTCATGAATTTTATCGAGTATTTTTGCACTGTTAATCATCGACAATGTGAAATTCAATTTGCATGTGCATGCATGGTTCGACATGTCCCGTGTAGTATTTGGTCATTTTGTTTTACTTGTCTTACTGACATTGTTGTCAAGTGAATGAAAACGCTTCAAAATTTGTAAAAAAATTAACGTTTTTTACATTGTAGCATTTTTAGTATGCCAAGAATACCCAATAATTTACGCGAACGGCCGATTGGCATGCTTGATGCTGACATGTCGACAGAAGACGTTGCAAAGCATGTTGGGAGTTCTAGTCGAGCGATACGAAATCTTCACGTAAGATTTCGAACGACAGGAACCAATGACTTGCCACGTCGTGGACGTCTGCGTGTTACAACGCGTGGTCAAGACCGCTGTATCATGAGCACGCATTTGCGCAATCGATTCCAAACTGCCACTGCTACTGCTGCTAACATACCTGGGCTTCATAATAACTGAATCAGTGGACAAACTGTTCGTAATCGTCTGCGGGAGAACGGTTTACATGTACGACATCCTTACGTCGATGCGTTTTAACGCAACGTCATCATCTAAATTGTCTTAATTGGGCATATGTACACACTCGTTGGATACGGCGACGCTGGAATACCATTCTTTTTTCGGATGAATCCAGATTTTTTTTACAACGTGGTGATGTCAGGGTGCGCGTCTACCGTAGGAGAAATGAACGCTATGCTGACTGTTGTGTTCTTGAACGAGATCGTTTCGGGGGTGGGGGTTGTGTCATGGTCTGGGCAGCCATTGCCCATGGTTATCGTTCACCACTAGTCGTCATTGATGGCAATTTAAATGCTCAACGTTACCACGATGACATTCTCGCTCATCACATCATTCCTCTGTTCCATAACAACGCCAACATCTTGATTTTTCAGCATGATAATGCCACCTCTTATACAGCTAGAGACACTGTAAATTTTCTTAGGACAAATAACATTGATTTCAGTGATGACTGGCCCGCTAAAAGTCCTGATCTCAACCCCATCGAGCATGTCTGGGATAGTCTGGACAGACGATTGAGGCGTCGTCCCAACCCACCCGCTAACGTCAACGAACTTCGTCAAGCACTCATTCAGGAATGGAACAATATTCCACAGGCAGAAATCAACACTTTAGTCAATTCTATGCGCCTGCGATGCACTGCAGTGGTCAATTCAAGAGGTGGTCATACCCGTTATTAAGTGGGTTTTTTTTTTTTTTAACCCCTACCACACTTGGTGAAAATTTCTCCCAGTTTCTGTTAACCTATGGCCATGATTTTTGCACCAAACGATGCGTCATGGAACACTCTTTAAACGCATATATAACAATTATTCCCCCGGTTTGTTTTCATCAAGTTATGTTCCAGCAAAGTTAGCGGAAGTTTCTTATTTTGTTCAGTATATAGTAGATAGGACATCATATATTTTTAAAAATGCAATATGTAGCAATAATAGACTGCATTTTACTTTTTAAATACAAATTAAACAATTGTTTGAAAAAGATCAAATATCTCTTGACAAATGTACCCATCACTCACCCATAAAAAGGTGTCACACAAAATTAAAATTGAACTACTACATTATATAAACACTAGGATGACCAAAAGCGTGTTGGATTTGCTATCATCGATTTGCAAAAACAATTGATGGGAGTGATCATTTGTTCCTCTAAACTAGATTATGGAGAGCCATTTAAGATAATACCTTACTGAAGGAAAGACATGTTTTATTTAACGACACACTCAACACATTTTATTTACGGTTATATGGCAACGGACATATGATGAAGGACCACAGAGATAGTGAGAGAGGAAACCTGCTGTCGCCACTTCATGGGCTACTCTTTCCGATTAGCAGCAAGGGATCTTTTATATGCACCATCCCACAGACAGGGTAGTACATACCACAGCCTTTGATATACCAGTGGTGGTGCACTGGCTGGAACGAGAAATAGCCCAATGGACCCAACCGACGGGGATCGATCCCACACCGACCGCACATCGAAAGAAAGCTGTACCACTGGGCTACGTCCCACCCCTAATACGTTACTGATGCCATATGAATTAACATGTGAAGGGGAGCTAACAATTAGTCTTCTTGAACTAGTCTTAGTGGAGTGATGGTGTAGCATAAATGATAGATGAGACGTCTTCAATGGGACTGTCTTTACCCCCGTATAAATTAAAAAAATTAAAATTTGCAATTTAAGGCCAAACTCTCTCTGCTTAATTCTTCTGGGGCTAAAAATATATAATTAAATATTTAGGTTAAATTTTCTATATTTGGAACGCCCGTCGAAAATTGGTGTTTATTTGTAATATTAGGAATTAGTTGTCATATTCACAATTTTTGGACACGCCTTCTGAATTAAGCCATTCCATTTTAGTATAAAGTCTAAATTTTCCCTATTAATTAAATACCTTCTGTTCGATGCTCAGCCACTGGCCTTGTCAGAGACTGTATGTAGGATGGACTTGCCTGAACCTCTTGGATATAGGCACGCAAATAAAGTAACAGTAACAGAAGATAAGGACTTAAATAGAATATTCAACTACTGTAGAACCATATTTATTTCATTGCACTGGCATAAGAAGTGGGGGGAGGGGGGGGGGGAGGACAGATATTTTGCTTTATATTTGCTTTATAATAGTGTAAAAGTGTGTAAATATAAAACTGTATCCCCCCCCCCCCCACACTCCTTTTGGCACCTTCCAACACCACTGCATTGTATACATGTACATCCAGAACACCATAAAGCATTTACTAAACTACATGTGTATATGTTTTTTTGACCACAAACTCAAAAGAGACTTGCTGTCATACAAAACTCTTTACTGCAGCGAAACAAAGTTTATGTGACCACTGTAGTTTAATTAAAAAGGAATATTCTATCACAACACTGGTGTAGGAAATGGGGGGGGGGGGGGGGGCATGTGCTCCCACTTTTCAGATATTTTGCTTTATAATAATGTAAAAGTATGTAAATATAAAAGTGTGCCCCCCCCCCCCCTTTTTGGCACCTTCCTATGTCACTGCACAATATTAAGTAGGAAATACAATACTCAAATTTTAATAAATATCTAACTTTAGTATATTCTAATTGTTACAAGTATGAGGACACAATTAAAAAATATTTCATCAGGCAATACCAGCCTGTGCAGTTTATACCAGAAAGCTTGTTTTATAATTAAATACATGCATTACCAATAATTAGTCCTTATCTAGCCAATAGATTAGTGTCATATTTGCATGTGTGTTATTTTCTAACTAGTAACATGTTATGCATTAAGTTCCAAATGTGAAATGTTTGTATTATTACATAATAGAGATTTTATCTTTTTATTTATTTATTTTTATAAGAATTTTGTGTGTGCACATGCATAATAGATTGTTACGCCGAATGTAATTAAAGCTGTATTGATATAATGAAATGATATCTTTGTGCGTATATCCAATTAAGGTTCAAGCATGCTTCCCTGGGCTCACACCTCAGCTATCTGGGCTGTCTGTCCAGGACAGTGGGTTAGTTGTTAGTTGGTTAGTGGTTAATGAGAGAGAAGAGGGTGTACTGGCCTTACACCTATCCATTGAGTCGTTCAAATTTGCTCTGGGTGGGAGCCAACACTGGGCTGCGAACCCTGTACCTACCAGCCTTATGGCCGATGGCTTAACCACGACGCCGGTTCTGAAACTGTATAACATGCCATTAATATCAAAGGGAGATAAATGTATATATTTCTAAGAATAGAATAAACATCAATTGTCTCCCTTTATTTATGGAAACTACAACCTGTATTAAAGGGACATGGATTTTAGTGTGGAACTCGTGATTCGTCTGACATACTTGCCTGTGCAATAAATTAAAGTAAAACACTATCATTCATCTTTATTTAAAAAATGCCCTTAATTATGCAACATGACTACTCTTAATCATTTAATGGTTGTGCAGGAATGACGTCATAGACTAAACCTTTTGTGACGTCAAAGTAATTGCAGCATGCAATTAAAGTTAATTTTTGTTTTGTTTAATGACAACACTGGAGCACATTGCTTAATTAATCATCAGCTATTGGATGTAATTCATTTGGTAATTCTGACTCGTACTCATCAGAGGAAACCAACTACATTTATCCTAATGAAGCAAGGGATCTTTTATATTCACTTTTCCACAAACAGCAAAGCACATACCACGGCCTTTGTCAAGTTGTGCACTGGTTGGAACGAGAAAAATATGCAATCAAGTTCACGATATTAAATTAACAGAGTTAATAGCATCAAGGGGTCTTTTATATACACTTTCCCACAGACTGGACAGCACAATGCATATGGGATGGGGGGAGAGAGGGTATAAGGAAGACTTTTTAAAAATGTATCCACTGAGATAAGTACAGAAATGTAGATCCTATGACCCATCAGAGAAACACTGTTACAATGAGTAGGAGTACATTGTAGCTTATGTGGTGGCAGCACTGGTTTCTTCCATCTCTCTCTCTCTCTCTCTCTCTCTCTCTCTCTCTCTCTCTCTGAATACACATGTAATTATCTTTTCACTCCCTTTTTTTCTCTGTCCATCCATGTGTCAATCTCTGTACACAGGAATAGGAAGGTGCCAAAGAGTTGGGACACACACACACACACACACACACACACACACACACATATATATATATAAATACATGTAGAAATATATAAAAACCATCACTGCTGCTATAAAGTAGGGAGGCACATGCCCCCCCCCCCCACTTGCCCCCCCCCTGCTTCCTATGCCAGTGCTGTATGTCTCTATTTCTCTTCTTTTCCCTGTCTGTTTATCCATCCATCTGTCTTTGTATATGTATCAATATATCTTTTCATTGTCTTTCTCTCCCTCTGTTTCTTGCTGTCTTTCCGTCTCTACCCATCTGTCTGTCTTTCTCTGTATGGGTATCTTTGTCTTTTCTCACTTCTCTATCTCTCTAAAGGATTAAAATAACTATATGCAGGGATCTGATCCCCCTTCACACTCCAACTTTTTATTAGATGCTGGCTTTGTATAAAATAGGGGGTGGGACGTAGCCCAGTGGTATTCACTTGATGCGCGGTTGGTCCAGAATCGATCCCCTACGGTGGACACATTGGGCTATTTCTCGTTCTAGCCAGTGCTCCAACAGCTAGTGGTATGTATTATCCTGTCTGTGGGATGGTGCATATAAAAGATCCCTGGTTGCTAATCGAAAAGAGTAGCCCATGAAATGGTGACAGGGGTTTTCCTCTCTCAATATATCTGTGTGGTCCTTAACCATATGTCTGATGCCATATAACCATAAATAAAATGTGTTGAGTGTGTCGTTAAATAAAATATTTCTTTCTTTTTTTGTATAAAATAATTTGCATAGACTCTGAAGATTACTTTTAACAGCTTTTAAAAGATCATTTCAACAATTATGTTTTACATGTAAATACATGTAGGCATTACCTATGTACACTAAACAGCCATGTTTTAAAATGTGCTGAATTAATTCCCTCCTTTCTTCCACTATAGCACTAAGATACATTCTGAACCCTTTAGAGTTTAGGTATAAATTAAATCTGTGCTTTCTTTGAGTCAAGTAGAATTATTTAGTCCATCCACCTTTTTATCTTAAATATTTGCAAGTCAAATGTTCTAGATCAGCACCTGATCAAAGGGTTGGGTCAGGTCAGTTGGAGATGAATGGGTCGCTTTGTAAGTGAGAAGTTAACACAGAATAATGTTCCAAGTCTTTACAGTATCTGTAATTATCTTAGATTCCTATCCAGCTAATGGGAGAGAGGGGAGTGGGAGGGCTAGCTAATGGGTGGGTCACAGGCTTGAGACCCTCTATGATGGGAGTGCTAGATCATCAAAGACTGGTTTGTACTGTCCTGTCTGTGGGAGTTTAGTTTAACGACGCCGCTAGAGCACATTGATTTTTTTATCTTATCATCGTAGAGCTTATTCTGAGTTGTTAGAGGAAACCCGCTGTCGCCACATAGGCTACTCTTTTTACGTGGGTCTTTTAGGCTTCCCACAGAGGATAGCACCCTCTTTGTTGATGATTGTGGTCGGTTTTTACACTTAGTGCTCTACAACTCATCGGTATCAAAAATCCCATGACTCGGTTCCGTACCTGTATAGACCGATGGCCTGCTGTCTGTCTGTGGGAAAGTGCATATAAAAGATATATATATCCCTTCTACCCTCCTTCTCTCTCTCTCTCTCTCTCTCTCTCTCTCTCTCTCTCTCTCTCTCTCTCTCTCTCGCTCTCTTTCTCTCGCTCTCTACCCTCTATCTCTCTCTTTCTCTCGCTCTCTACCCTCTACCTTTCTCTCTATCTCTTTCTACCTTTCTCTTTCTTGTTCCAGCCTGTGCACCACAACTGGTATATCAAAGGTCGTGGTATGTGCTATCCCTTGCTACTATATAATGGAAAAATAAATGTTATTTTAGATGGTACTTTTACAACTTTACCTTTGTTTCTTTTATGCTTGTTGTCATTCTGTAGACCCTGTTTACTGGATACTATGGACTTTGACACTTGAGGCACATTTTTTTTTTTAAATCTCAAGACTTTACATTTTAGCTATATGTTAGGGTTTAGATGATAGTTTAAATTACATTGTAAACTGATTGTGTTCTGTAATGTAATTGGTTAATTACATTCTTTTTCTGGGATCAAATGAAAATAATACCCGAAAGCTAATGACATCATTAGAAAGTGATGTCATTAGCAACTGGAACAGGCCAGTTGATGGTTCAAGGATCTACAGTTAGAAATACCAGATATACATGTACAGTTAGTTCCATAGAAAAACTATTCAGTTTACAGTGGACATAACCATATAGAGTTTTTAGATTTGTGGGTGTTGATTGTCTATTTAATGCCCGCAAATATTTCATTTTTAATCTACTTCAGTCAAAAATGTCATTTAAATAACAAAGGCTTACAGGACCATCAAACCTCACATACCTGTAGAAACAACTTGGGATGGTGGTGTGTCACATACTATTACTAGGTCACTGTGACCTACTTTTCACTTTCACAGTCTACTGCACATAACAGTAAATCCTTGTGCAAATCATATCTTGCATACAGAAGGAAGGAAATATTTTTATGTAATGACACACTCAACACATTTTTATTTATGATTATATGGCGTTGGACATATGGTTAAAGACCATATAGATATTGAGAGAGGAAACCCGCTGTCATCACATAATGGGCTACTCTTTTCAATTAGCAGCAAGGGATCTTTTATATGCACCATCCCATAGACAGGATAGCACATACCACAGCCTCTGATATACCAGTTGTGGTGCACTGGCTAGAGCGAGAAATAGCCCAATGGGTCCACCGACGGGGATCGATCCCAGACCGACTGCGCATCAAGGAAACACTTTACCACTGGGCTACGATATTGCATACAGATGCATACAGGACCATCAAACCACATGTAGGAACAACTTGGGATTGTGACTGGTCATCCATCCCATTGCAGACATTTCACATAATTAGAATTGAACCATACCCGTAACATATTCATTAATATCTATGATTTTCCATCAAATTCCTGATGGGTGTATCATGTACCTCACCAGTACTCTTGTTTTAAAATATTCTGGAATAAACGTGGTTGACATTATTGTTGGTTCATGTTTACTACAGCTTCATACACTGTTACCATGGTTTTCCACACCCATTTTTGTCGTGTTGATGATTTTATTTTTACCATATTTGGGTGATATACATTACACTGTGTTTTACTGGAAATGTTTGAATTGTTTATAAAGGAGCAGGGTGTAGTTTGATTTGTGGTTGATCTCGGATCGATTCCAATCAGTGGGCCCATTGTGCTATATCTAGTTCCAGCCAGTAAAAACGACTGGTATATCATTTTGTTTTTTAGTACCCCGTCAGTGGTCCATTGGGCTGTTTCTTATTCCAGCCAGTACACCAGTCAAAGGCAGTGGTATGTGCTATCCTGTCTGTGGGATGGTGCATATTAAAGATCCCTTGCTGCTAATGAAAAGAAATTCAGGTTTCCTCTCTTAGACTATATGTCATAATTTCCAAATGTTTAACATCCAATAGCCGATGATTAATAAATCAATGTGCTCTAGTGGTGTCATTAACAAACTTTTTATTTTTGTTTTATAAATTTTATTTTGATCATCTTTTACCTTTGGGGGGGGGGGGGTGTAGCTCAGTGGTAAAGTGCTCGCTCAATGCACGGTCGATCTGGAATTGATCCCCGTCGGTGGGCCCATTGGGCTATTTTTGGTTCCAGCCAGTGCACCACAACTGGCCTATCAAAGGCCGTGGTATGTACTACCCTGTCTGGCATGGTGCATATAAAAGATCCCTTGTTGCAAATTGAAAAGAGTAGCCCATAAAGTAACGACAGCGGGTTTTCTCTCTCAATATCTGTGTGGTTCTTAACCATATGTCTGATGCCATATAACCATAAATAAAATGTGTTGAGTGCATCGTTAAATAAAACATTTCCTTCCTTCCTTCATTTACCTTTGACACATAGAAGCCAATGTGTTTTCATGTCAAAGAATTGTTAAACATCCATTGATTAATGCCTTCTTATCACTTGTTTTCTCAAAATGTATCTGTGCTAAGTGGATAAACATTCATATTCTATATTCTGTTTAGTTCATGATAGGTTAATAACCAGGAACAATAATAGCTGTGTATTTTTGTACATGTACAGTGAAACCTGTCAAAATTGGACACTCTGTAAACCGGAATTCTCTTAAAACCGGATGGTCCCTTTTTAAATATTAGTACAGAACAGAACCTCTCTAAACCAGATACCCCTTAAAGACCAGACTATTTACTTGGTCTTTTGGGTGTCCGGTGTGTAGAGGGGTTTGACTGTAAATGTACTTTTCTCGCTTGTTTTTTTAGTGTAGAATGTGTGGGTGTAATCCATTAATGATTTTGTGTTATCAGCTGAAACAATCCTCAGGGCACTGTTGGACAAAAATATAAATTATTGCACACCTAGTTATGACAATAATACCTGGTGAAAATGAAATGTCTGACAACTGAATCATCTGACAAATTCTCCCGTTGTCTCAGCAGATAGATCATAAAAAGAAGAAGAAGAAAGTTTGTTTTCTTTAATGATCCCACATTGATTAATTAATCATCAGCTGTTGGATGTCAAACATTTGGTAAATCTGACTCATAGTCATCAGAGGAAACCTGCTATATTTTTTTCATTAGCAGCAAGGGATCGTTTATATGCACTTTCCCACAGACAGGAAAACACATACCACAGCCTTTGTCTAGTTGTGGTGCACTGGTTGGAATGAGAAAAAATAGATCATCATGACATTTATGAATTAAGTGATGATTTATAAAAACATGTTTTGGGTATCATCTCTTTGGGTCACTCTGCTTCAAATGACCAGGGGGCGAAACATAGCTCAGTACTAAAGTGCTTGCCTGATGTGTAATCGATCTAGGATCGATTCCCGTCGGTTGGTCCATTGGGCTATTTCTCATTCCAGCCAGTGCTCCACAACTGGTGTAACAAAGGCCATGGTATGTACTATCCTGTCTGTGGGATGGTGCATATAAAAGATCCCTTGTTGCTAATCGAAAAGTGTAGCCCATGAAATGGCGACAGCGGGTTTTCTCTCTCAATATCTGTGTGGTCCTTAACCATATGTCTGATGCCATATAACCGTAAATAAAATGTGTTGAGTGTGTCGTTAAGTAAAACATTTCCTTCCTTCCTTCAAATGACCAGGGGTGGGACGTAGCCCAGTGGTAAAGCGCTCGCTTGATGCGTAGTCAGTTTGGCATTGATCCCCATCAGTGGGCCCATTAGTCTATTTCTCGATCCAGCCAGTGCACCGCGACTGGTATATTAAAGGCTGTGGTATGTGCTGTCCTGTCTGTGGGATGGTGCATATAAAAGATCCCTTGCTTATAATGGAAAAATGTAGCGAGTTTCCTCTCTATGACTGTGTTAAAATAACCATAGTCGATTATTAATAAATCAATGTGCTCTAGTGGTGTCTTTAAACAGAACATATTTTTCAAATGACCATGTTAGTGACTATTGATTAGTTAGCACTGGATAAGTCTGATATGACTTTTTCCTTTGGTCAGTGATCTTAACAGTAGAATTAGCACATAGATTGTTTACAGTCGTCTTTATACACCATTTGTTGTGACTCTATCCAAGGTTTCAAGACATCTTCTGTGCCTTAGAGGTAGGGTCTAAGACCCCCACCCCAATATTAATGATAACAATTGTCTGTTAATTGTTTTATGTTCATTGTTCACACAGTTTGCAGATTATTGTTTTGGTTTATACCTCGATGAATATAAAAGAAGTAACAGACAATCCTTAAATAATAACACAAAACTATTGCTAAATTAATAAAAATGGACTTGTACATGCACAGTGTCTCTAATCGATACTGCAATAAATGTCACCATATTCACAGTAAGATTCATTAATAAATCAGCTGATTAAACTCCCCCACCCCACCACCAACACACCTAGATGTGCAATGCATTATATCTGGGGTCGTATGTAGCTTATTGGTGGAGTTCTCTCTCTCTCTCTCTCTCTCTCTCTCTCTCTCTCTCTCTCTCTCCATCTGTGAATCTTTCTCTTTCTTTTTTTCTCCGTCTCTGTCTCTCTCTCTCTCTGTGTGTCTCTCTGTCTATCTCACTCTATCTCTCTTTCTCTCCCTCTCCATCTCTTTCTCTCTCCATCTCTCTCTCTCTCTCTCTCTCTCTCTCTCTCTCCATCTGTGAATCTCTCCCTCTCTTTCCTTTTGTTACATGCTCACTCTACCCCTCTCTCTATCTCTCACTTTCTCTCTCTCTTACTTTCTCTCTATCTGTCCATTAGTCTGAATCTCTTCCTCTTTCTCTTTGTCTGTCTTTCTCTCTCTCTGTTCTCTCTCTCTCTCTCTCTCTCTCTCTCTCTCTCTCTCTCTCTCTCTCTCTCTCTCTCTCTCTCTCTCTCTCTCTCTCTCTCTCTCTCTCTCTCTCTCTCTCTCTCTCTCTCTCTCTCTCTCTCTCTCTCTCACTCTCTCTCTCTCTCTCTCTCTCACTCTCTCTCTCTCTCAACCAGGTGTCAAAATAACCATTGTTAAACATTAAATAGCCATAATTTAAGATGTGACATCACTAAACAAACATTGCTTTCCTTTCTCAGGCCACACATCTTTATTTTATGTTTTACAGGCTAATTCTGAAACAAAATAATGTGGGGAATTAAAATTCATGTACCACTACATATCACAATTTTACAATGTACAAAAACATATATTTATTTTGCATGAATTTACATATATATCACTCCCATTCTAAATTGAGAAAATCCATCTTGGCGGGTACCTAAAACATAGAATAATAAATGTCTGGCCTCAGCTCTATAACAATAATACATCTGCAATTCTGTATAAACAGAAGCAGTTAAAACTGGAATTGTGTTGACATGTTGGTGCATGTTCAAATCAGTAGCCCGTTTTTATTTAAACATTGTGTTGTTTTACTTTATATTCAGTGTTTTATGGCTGGCTTTATAACAAAGAAAGAAAGAAGTGATATATTTAGCAATGCACTCAACACATTTTATATCAAAGGCTGTGGTATGTGCTACCCTGTCTATGGGATGGTACATAGAAAAGATCCCTTGCTGCAGTAGGAAAAATGTGGCAAGTTTTCTCTGTTGACTACATGTGAGAATTACCAAGTGTTTGACATCCAATAGCCGATGATTAATAATTTAAATCAATGTGCTTTAGCGCTTGTTGTTAAACAAAACAAACTTTCTTTCAACATGTTTAATTGTGGTTATGTAGCATCAGATATATGGTTAAGGGCCACATACAAGAAAGAAAGCTCACACCTCTAATTCATGGGCTACTCCTTTCAAGGGATCTTTCATATGCTCCATCCCACAGACAGGACAGTACATACCATGGCCTTTATTACACTGTCGTGGAGCACTGGCTGGATTGAGAAACAGCCAATGGGCCCACCGATGGGGATTGATCCTAGACCAGCCATGCATTATATAGAGAAAACACATTTGGGATTCCCTATGACTATTTGTTTTATCCAATAGCTGAAATCAATGTGTTCTAGTGGTGTCGTTAAACAAAACAAACAAACTATTATTTTTAGTTCAGTTGGTAGAGAGCTCACCTGAGGATCTGGTATATCAAAGGTTGTGGTATGTGCTGTCCTGTTTGTGGGAAAGTACATATAAAAGACCCTTTGCTACTAATGAAAATATGTAGTAGGTTTCTTCTGACTACATTTAATCCATTTTGTTTTCTGTGTGAAGTTTTAAATTACAGTATACTCTATCTTAATTTTTATATTGTGTTGTATTTGTCCACAGCTCTTTATACTGTTTTTACATTATTATATAAATTTATATTTTTAATGTAAATAATCATATATACATACCTTTGTTTGACACCAGATAGCTGATGTGCATTTTTGTGCTGGGGTGTCATTAAACATTCATTCATTCATTCATTCATTCATTCATTCATGTCACAATGATCCATTCAACTGCTTGGGTTTTTTCTTGTTCCAACTAGTACACCACAATTGGTAAAATGTTGTGGTATGTGCTATCCTATCTGCCAGGTTGTGCATATAAAAGATCCCTTGCTACTATATATAATGGCAAAATGTAGTGGGTTATCTATGGTCAGAATTACTGAATGTTTGACATCCAATAGCCGATGATTAATTAATCAATATGCTCTGTAGTGATGTTATTAAAGAAAACAAACTTTTAAAATACAGACGTTCATATTCGAAGCCACAATGTTAATAATTAAAGAAAGACTATATTGAATGAATACATTTTATAATTAATGGCTACAAACTTTATTAGGGTATTGTCTCTTTAAAAAGTTTTTAAGACATTCCTTTCCTTTACCTGGGGGAAGTTGTATCAAACACATATAAGCTTAAGACAAATATACAATTATGACCTACATGTCACCAGTATATACACCACAACAATGCACCAGTAGATATCAAAGCAGAGGTCAACAAAGTTTTTGTCACTTATACACCCACCACTATAGCTAGCGTAACCTAAATTTATCTTCCTTCTTGACTATATATTTTCCCCCGACATTCAGCACAGCACAGCTTGCAGTGTAACGTAAACACAAACAGTGTATAGTAAAACCTGACCTGTTACCCAGTCAAGCTCAATGGGAGTGTTCAAGTATTACAACACCCTTTGCTTCATTTGCATGGGCTTGCCTTTAATAAGCCCTTGCACCCCCCATCAGCAGTGCAGCCCCCTTTGAATTCCAACAAGCTGTCTAAACAGAACCACCTAAACACTGGGTTCAGTGTCTTGGCTTAGGTACACAAGCTGTTTTGGGAATTTGAATTTCAATAGACATGCCTACCTGTGACTGTCCTTTACAACATTGTTCAGCCGCTAGGGGAACACCGGATAATAACATTTTATATTAAGATTTCATTGATTCACTTTGTGTCTGTATCCTGTGGTTTTTATGTGGATCTGAAAAGTGGTCGTGATTTTACAAACAGAGCATCGTACACAACATAATTATTATTTCTGATTTAATTGTGTGTGTGTGTGTGTGTGTGTTGTCCAGGAACCGATGACAGTTAGATGCATTTGTTCACACTGTGACTGCTGTGACTGCTGCATTGATTGTGTGGGTGGTGGTGGCTGTTGTTGTTGTTGTTGTTGTTGAAGTGTTGGTGCAGGGACACTAGCTTACAGTGTATGGGATTACATGTAGCTGCATGGTGTTTTGAACAAACAATGTTTTATTGTAATTCGTGTGACACTTGTTGATGCTGTTGCTGTTGCATTGATTGTGTAGGTGGCTGCTGCTGCTGTTGTTGCTGAAGTGTTGGTGTATGGGATTAGCTGGTGTTTTGAACAAACAGTGTTGATTGTAATTTGTTTGACAGTTGATGCTGATACAGTAGCTGCAGTTGCATTGTGTAGGTGGTGGCTGTTGTTGCTGAAGTGTTGGTGCAGGGACACTTAGAGTGTATGGGGTTAGCTGGTGTTTTGAACAAACTTTGTTAGTTATAATTCATGTGGCAGTTGATGCTGCTGTTGTAGCTGCTGCTTTTGCATTAATTGTGTGGGTGGCTGCTGTTGTTGCTAAAGTGGTGATGCAGGGACACTTACAGTGTATGCAGTTAACTGGTGTTTTGAACAAACATTATTGACTATAATTCATATAACAGTTGTTGCTGCTGGTGCTGTAGCTGCTGTTGTTGCACTGATTGTGTGGGTGGTGCTTGGACACCACAGTGCATGGGATCAGCTGGTGTCTTGAACAAACTGTGTTGGCTGTAATTCATGTGGCAGCAGGAGATACCTGGGGCAGTGGCCGGCACGCGGTGTGAATGTGCCGGCACGATGGACTACCTGACGGTCGAAGTTCGTTCAACAGGCGCCGGAGACACCGATGACGATCTTAGTGACTGGGATGCACCCGTCGAGGTGGATTTATCAGAGCCGCCAGTACCCAGAACAGTTAATAATAATAATAATGTACGTATATACTATTATTAATCATTATTGTTTATCAGTGTATTCGATACCCAGAACTGTCAATGATAATAATAATGTACATATACTAATATTATTAAGTCTTCGTTATCAGAGCCTCCAGTACCCAGAATGGTTAATAATAATAATAATAATGTACGTAGCTGTATACCAAGTCTTATTTGTCTGAGTATCTGGTACCCAGAACTGACAATAATAATAATAATAATGTACATATACCACTGGTAATATTATTAAGTCTTGTTAATAACAGTATCCAATATCCAGAACTGGCAATAATAATAATAATAATGTATGTATACCACCAGTAATATTATTAAGTCTTGTTAATAACAGTATCCAATACCCAGAACTGTCAATAATAATAATAATAATAATGTATGTATACCACCGGTAATATTATTAAGTCTTGTTAATAACAGTATCCAATACCCAGAACTGTCAATAATAATAATAATAATAATAATAATAATAATGTACATATACTACTGGTAATATTATTAAGTCTTGTTAATAACAGTATCCAATACCCAGAACTGTAGATAATAATAATAATAATAATGTACGTATACCATTAAGGCTTAATTTATCAGAGCCTCCAGTATCCAGAATGGTTAATAATAATAATAATAATGAATGTGTACCATTTAGTCTAGTTAATCAGAGTATTCCATACCAATAATAATAATGGAATAACAATGTATGTATGCCACCGGTAATATTATTAAGTCTTGTTAATAACAGTATCCAATACCCAGAACTGTCAATAATACTAATAATAATGTATGTATACCACCGGTAATATTATTAAGTCTTGTTAATTACAGTATCCAATACCCAGAACTGTCAATAATACTAATAATAATGTATGTATACCACCGGTAATATTATTAAGTCTTGTTAATAACAGTATCCAATACACAGAACTGTCAATAATAATAATAATAATAATGTATGTATACCACCGGTAATATTATTAAGTCTTGTTAATAACAGTATCCAATACCCAGAACTGTCAATAATAATAATAACAATGTATGTATACCACCGGTAATATTATTAAGTCTTGTTAATAACAGTATCCAATACCCAGAACTGTCAATAATAATAATAACAATGTATGTATACCACCGGTAATATTATTAAGTCTTGTTAATAACAGTATCCAATACCCAGAACTGTCAATAATAATAATAACAATGTATGTATACCACCGGTAATATTGTTAAGTCTAGTTAATAACAGTATCCAATACCCAGAACTGTCAATAATAATAATAACAATAATAATAATAATGTACATATACTACTGGTAATATTATTAAGTCTTGTTAATAACAGTATCCAATACCCAGAACTGTAGGTAATAATAATAATAATAATGTACGTATACCATTAAGGCTTAATTTATCAGAGCCTCCAGTATCCAGAATGGTTAATAATAATAATAATGAATGTGTACCATTTAGTCTAGTTAATCAGAGTATTCCATACCAATAATAATAATGGAATAACAATGTATGTATACCACCAGTAATATTATTAAGTCTTGTTAATAACAGTATCCAATACCCAGAACTGTCAATAATAATAATAACAATGTATGTATACCACCGGTAATATTATTAAGTCTTGTTAATAACAGTATCCAATACCCAGAACTGTCAATAATAATAATAACAATGTATGTATACCACCGGTAATATTGTTAAGTCTTGTTAATAACAGTATCCAATACCCAGAACTGTCAATAATAATAATAACAATATATGTATACCACCGGTAATATTGTTAAGTCTTGTTAATAACAGTATCCAATACCCAGAACTGTCAATAATAATAATAATAATAATAATAATAATAATGTACATATACTACTGGTAATATTATTAAGTCTTGTTAATAACAGTATCCAATACCCAGAACTGTAGATAATAATAATAATAATAATGTACGTATACCATTAAGGCTTAATTTATCAGAGCCTCCAGTATCCAGAATGGTTAATAATAATAATAATAATGAATGTGTACCATTTAGTCTAGTTAATCAGAGTATTCCATACCAATAATAATAATGGAATAACAATGTATGTATGCCACCGGTAATATTATTAAGTCTTGTTAATAACAGTATCCAATACCCAGAACTGTCAATAATACTAATAATAATGTATGTATACCACCGGTAATATTATTAAGTCTTGTTAATAACAGTATCCAATACCCAGAACTGTCAATAATATTAATAATAATGTAAATATACCACCGGTAATATTATTAAGTCTTGTTAATAACAATATCCAATACCCAGAACTGTCAATAATAATAATAACAATGTATGTATACCACCGGTAATATTATTAAGTCTTGTTAATAACAGTATCCAATACCCAGAACTGTCAATAATAATAATAACAATGTATGTATACCACCGGTAATATTATTAAGTCTTGTTAATAACAGTATCCAATACCCAGAACTGTCAATAATAATAATAACAATGTATGTATACCACCGGTAATATTATTAAGTCTTGTTAATAACAGTATCCAATACCCAGAACTGTCAATAATAATAATAATAATGTATGTATACCACCGGTAATATTATTAAATTTTGTTAATAACAGTATCCAATACCCAGAACTGTCAATAATAATAATAATAATAATAATAATAATGTACATATACTACTGGTAATATTATTAAGTCTTGTTAATAACAGTATCCAATACCCAGAACTGTAGATAATAATAATAATAATAATGTACGTATACCATTAAGGCTTAATTTATCAGAGCCTCCAGTATCCAGAATGGTTAATAATAATAATAATGAATGTGTACCATTTAGTCTAGTTAATCAGAGTATTCCATACCAATAATAATAATGGAATAACAATGTATGTATACCACCGGTAATATTATTAAGTCTTGTTAATAACAGTATCCAATACCCAGAACTGTCAATAATAATAATAATAATGTATGTATACCACCGGTAATATTATTAAGTCTTGTTAATAACAGTATCCAATACCCAGAACTGTCAATAATAATAATAATAATGTATGTATACCACCGGTAATATTATTAAATTTGGTTAATAACAGTATCCAATACCCAGAACTGTCAATAATAATAATAATAATAATAATAATGTACATATACTACTGGTAATATTATTAAGTCTTGTTAATAACAGTATCCAATACCCAGAACTGTAGATAATAATAATAATAATAATGTACGTATACCATTAAGGCTTAATTTATCAGAGCCTCCAGTATTCAGAATGGTGAATAATAATAATAATGAATGTGTACCATTTAGTCTAGTTAATCAGAGTATTCCATACCTAGGACTATTGATAATAATAATGATAACAATAATGATAATGATAACGATAATGATAATAATGATAGTAATAGTGATAATGTTAATAATAATAATAATGTATGTATTCTAATATTATTAAGTCTTGTTAATCACAGTATTCAATACCCAGAACTGTCAATAATAATACAGTGTTCTCCCTGCTCCATTTAAGCGGGGCGCCCTGTCCCGCTATTCCATTTTGCCACCCTCCTTTCACGTTCCCCGCCCTCCTTTATTTTTGAGCGCCCTCCTTTATTTTTGAGCGCCCCTCTTTATTTTCCAGCACCTATCTCTGCTATTTCCAAATGCACTTTTTTCCACACAAAAAACAACGATCAGTCTGCACACTGGACATCAAAGAAAGCAAGCCGCGTTGTGTATGAAAAAGCAATTGACGAAACATTTACGACAGTTACCGTAACGTAATTTAACAGTATTTTTAACAGCCTCTATTTTGTCCAATATCTGTATTCATTTGTATGTTTGATAGACACAATAAAAATTATATTTTATGTAAGCAATGAAAACATTAAAAAAAAATTATGGATTCGGCAATCTCCGATTAAAAAAAACCCCTCTTATTTGGCGCCAAATTTGTCACGTGATCAGAATGGTCATTCTGTCTTTTGTTTCCACTAACTATCGTTTGATATTTTGTCCTCAGTTGCAGATATAATTGGTTGAAACTGATGATTTTTACTTTCTGTTATTCTGTTTATTCAGCAGTTCTTTATAAAATATTGTAAACTTTTCATTTTGAGGGGATATAAACGCTTATAAAAATGTCGGAAGTGGTAGTGTTTATCATTAAAATCATTTATCTTGAGTGCAAATTAATATATACACCATCTTTACAAAAACGAAACTACTTTTTATCAGCTGGCGATAATATTTTATCACAGCGATTGATTCATTCGATGAAGTTGGAAATAACAAAAATGTATCTGACATTAGGAGATCACTTTACAAACATCTTTATTGTTTTTCATATATCTTGAAATCTTTATTAAAAATAATAATATTAAAACTTTGATCGGTACAGCAAAACCGGAACTGCCCATGAATGTCAGACCGATATCATGTTCGGTTCCATTAAAAGATTAGTCTTTTTATAAACCCCTTTGCACTTTTTTGTAGGCAAAATAAGGAGTATGTCTTTTCTCAAAGTCTACCAACACACAACAATATGGTAACCAAACTACTACCCCCCACCCCCACCCACCCACCCACCCACCCCGACCCACCTTTTTTTTTTTTTGCTTTTCGTTTATTGGTGTGGGGTTTTTTTAAGGGTGTGGTGCCGAGCGGCCGCCCTCCTTTAATTTTCACCCAGCGAGAACACTATAATAATAACCATTAAATCTAGTTAATCAGAGTTAGTCTAAGACCCTAAATTTGACCAGTTGGTACCATCCGAGAGCACCAAACTTAACTAAGCTCTTTTGATAGGTGTATGTATCTGGATCTCAAAACAGCATATGATGGACTTTTCTGCAGAGTAGCTTAAGGTAAAAAAAAAAGAGTTTTAGTAGAGGTGGGTATTTCAAAAAAAAAAAAAAGTTTCTCTGTATTAATTAATCTGTATGTCAATATATAGCTCAAGTAGCCAATTGCAGTAAGCAGTCGCCTGTGTTAAGAGGCCTTGTTTTTATTGTTCCACATCATCTAATATAGTATGAAATGACCTGTATTAAGTAGCCATCAGACTTAAATTGCCACTTTTGTATATAAGTGTTCAACAACTAGAACTATCAGTAATAATAATAATAGTAATAATAATAATAATAATGTATACATTATTTATTGGAACATCGAATACTTTGAACTGTCAATAATAATAATAATAATAATAATAATAATAATAATAATAATAATAATAATAATACATGTAATAATAATAATGTTCATATAGTTTTAAGTTTTATTTATTAAAACCTCTGATACCCACCATGCAGATCTCTCAATAATTTATAATGTATGTATATTATTTAAAAGTTAACTTTATAATACAGTTATGAACTATGAGCTGTAAGATTTAAATCTATTCTACTGTACTTTCTATTCCACTAACGAGTGAAATGTGTTATTCCTAATTTTACTTTTGCTTCAAAATAATACCTTCGCCATAAGCATTCCAAAGATTATCCATAAACAAAGATGCCTTATATATGATGTAATTTTAAATGGTTTCAGTACATACAGATGAGTGAAGTAATACAAATTGTGTCACTATTCAAGAGAGAATTATACTGCATCTATTCAAGTTGGGGTTGGGAGTGAGACGTAGCCCAGTGGTAAAGCGCGCACTTGATGTATGCTCGGTTTGGGATAGATTACCATCAGTGGGTTCATTGGGCTATTTCTCGCTCCAGCCAGCACACCATAATTCAGGGCTCGAAATGCAGTGTTAGTACATGCACCGGTGCATGCTGATTTTTGCGTGTGCATGTAACTTTTAAAACTGGGTGCACGCGGTGCATGCTAATATTTTTCAAGTACTGTGTATTGCATATACTGGTATCCTGTTGTCTACCAGATTCAGACTCAAGTTGTTGAATCTTGTGTATGCATTTCGTAATCTGTTCGCCAAATGAAAACGATAACTTTTATCTTATGGGCGCTTCCATTTTGTATCCCATAATCCTACTTACAACAATGGTGCCCTTTCGGTCATTTCCATGAAATATATTTCTAGCCCTGCAGTTGGTACATGTACATGAAAGGCTGTGGTATGTGCTATCTTATCTATGGGATGGTGCATATAAAACATCCCTTGCTGCTAATCGAAAAGAGTAGCCCATGAAGTGGCGACAGCAGGTTTCCTCCCTCAATATATGTGTGGTCCTTAACCATATGTCTGACGCATATAACTGTGAATAAAATGTGTTGAGTGTGTCATTAAATTAAACTCTTTTTAACTCTTGATAATTTCCTATTAACTCAAAAGCTATTTTTTTAATACAGGATTTTAACCTGATATTTGAGTACAACTAGGCAAAACATTTTTGGTCTGCTTTTAACTTTACTTTATTATACAGTTAATTAACCTTAGTCTTATTTATCCAAACCTGATACCTAGAACTGTCAATAATAATGGGATAACTAGGGGTTAATGGTCTTGGTACACACCTCATCCATCTGGGCTGATTGTCCAGGACACAGGGGTTAATGTCAGGTAATAGTGGTTTAACAGAAGAAAAACAAATAGATGTTACCTTACCGCTAATTCATATTAGGTAATTAACGACAGCACAAAAATACACTTTGGGTATCACGTGTCAAACACAGATATTAGGCCATTAGAGGCAGGGACACTTTCCCCGTCTGTTATCGACCACGGTTGGGCTGCTGGTGCTCCATTGCATCTGCCAGTGTAGGCGGGCTATCCTCCTACCCACCCCCACCTTTCCTGTCCTGGACGGAGGAGTCTGCCAAGGCCGGCTCTTGTGCCCAGGACAGGCGTTCGCTACAACAGCTTGCTCTGAATGTGCACATAAAGCCCTATGACCTGACCAGGGATACTTTAAGGGACATACCTTGAATCACTGGCTTGACAACAAGCGTGCTACCAATCGGCTGACTCTTAATTGCTTGATGTGTACTCATCACAATACTAGTACATTGTATATACAAAGCTGATGATTACTAATTGTCAAACTTGACGTCAGCTTGTCGTCAGTATCTTGATGAGTATATATATATATATATATACTCTTCAAAAGAAGAAACGCAAAACCACATTGTCATAACATTTGGAGAATTGATTTAATTATTGAATGGTGAGTCCGATAATTACCAAATGTTGCAGGATTGTTCACAATTCACTCTAGTCCATTGTGAGTAAGTGATAGGACACACCACCAAGGTCAAGGTCATCTGGAGTCAATACCGGGTGTGGCCTCCGCGTGTGTTGACAACTGCCTGGCACCGCCTGCCCATTGAAGCAACCAGAGTACGGATGACGTCCCGGGGGATGGTGGCCCACTCGGCCTGCAAGGCTGCTGCCAGCTCAGGCAGGGTCTGGGGCTGTGGTTGTCGCTGTCGGAGGCGTCGGTCCAACTCGTCCCATAGATGCTCAATTGGGTTCAAATCCGGTGATATCGATGGCCAAGGAAGGACATTAATGTTGTTGTTCTGTAGGAAAGCCGTTGTGAGACGTGCTGTGTGAGACCTGGCGTTGTCATGTTGGAACACTGCGTTGGCGTTGGCCATAACTGGAACGATGTGTGGCCGGAGGATCTGGTCAATGTAGCCCTGTGCATTCAGGTTGCCCTGCACGTGGACCAGGTCAGTTCTGCCAGTGTGTGAGATGGCTGCCCACACCATGACACTACCCCCGCCGAATCTGTCCACTTCCTGCACGCAGTTTGCCGCATAACGTTCACTACGACGCCTATACACGCGACATCTTCCATCATGACGTCGGAGCAGAAATTGGGACTCGTCACTGAACCACACCTGTCTTCATCGCAGTTGAGGCCATTGTCGATGAATCTGGCACCACTGCAGTCGGAGTCGACGGTGTTTTGGTGTTAAGATGACACCTCGAACTGGACGTCTGGCATGAATTCCTACCTCACGTAGGCGGTTCCGTACGGTCTGGTCGGATATCCTGCGCAAACCTGGTATTGCTGCGGCTGTGGAGGTGGCAGTAGTCAATCGTTCCCTAAGGTGGCGTACCCGGATATAGCGGTCCTGCCCGGGGGTAGTGACCCGTGGTCGACCGGATCTAGGGAGGTCACGTGTTGATCCATGTTGCTGGTAACGGTCCCACAGTCTGGAGATGGTGCTTGGGGACACATGTAATGCCCTGGCAACGGCCGTTCTGGATTCGCCTGCGTCTAGTCGGCCGATGGCATTGTTTCTCTGCGGTTCACTGAGACGTGGCATGTCCTGGATTGTCAACTGTCGGCCAGATACAGAGGCCAGGCAAGCGAACACCCTGCACTTTTATACTGTCGGTGTTCATGTTGCACGTGCAGACAACGCACGTGCAGTGGTGACATGGTTTGCACGTGGCTGCGTTTTTACGAATATTCACATTTTGGAACTTTATTGTACAATAGCTGCGTTTTATCGAATGTAACCGTGGGAATGTGTTTGGGACATGCAATGACCTTATATTCACAAAGCATGAACCGGTAGGAAACATAAAATCGGAGTTATAACCCATTTGTACCCTTTTGCGTTTCTTTTTTTGAAGAGTATATATATAGCTTGACAATTTGTGACACCAATGTTGTGAGTGCATGTAGTCATGTAGTAGGTAACCAACAAGTGCAGGTTCAGTCAGCTAACATTCAGCATTCTACCTTCATGTGATCAGCACCCGTGCCTATAAAACGTTTAAAGAGTCCAGACTCAACACGAGCGTAGGAAGGCGCAAAAATGTGTGTGCGTGTGTGTGTGTGTGGGGGGGGGGGGCACACTTTTATACTATTATAAAGCAGATATAAAGCAAAATATCCGAAAAGTGGGGAGACACATGCCCCCCCCCCCCCCCCCCCCCTTGTCCCTCCCGTTTCCTACACCAGTGCTCAATCTTTAATGACATCACAAGCATACAATTTGTAGGGCATTGTCATGACATTACTGTCTTAGATTCTATTAGTCTCAAATCCAGACTCTAAAAGTTTCATAAGCACCAGGTCAGGTATGGTTTGGTTTCTGGAAAATCACAAGTTTAAAAATGTCAAGGAAGAGGAAAGCTCATTCACTCCATATAAAATATGGAAAGAGTTTCGAACTTTCCAGCATGCTAATACTATCACTAATCCTAACCACAAACATAAGCCCAACTATTTTGAATGCTGGAATGATTGAAAGTCTTGCCTCAGTGAAAGCTTATTCAATTAAGGTTCTCAAAATGAAAGAAACGGAAAGAAAAAATGGTTTTAACACACCTCAACACGTTTTTAGGCTCTGGCTGGTTGATGTCTGACATACTACGGCCTTTGATATACCATCTGTAGGACATTGGTTTGAATAGGGAAAACTCAAGTGCATAGATGATAAATCTGTCGACCCGTCAAACATCAGATGAGCTCTTTACCACTGAGTTACATCCCTGTGTCTTTTTGTCAAAGTGAAAGAAAGAAAGTTTGTATATTGTAAATCTGAGTATATATAAAATTATAATTTGTTTTGTTTAAAACCACCACTAGAGCACATTGATTTATTAAACATCGGCTGTTTGATGTCAAACATTTGGTAATTCTGACTCGTATAGTCATTAGAGGAAACCTGCCACATTTTTCGAATGCAGCAAGGGATTTTTTTATATGCACCATCCCACAGACAGGATAGCACATACCATGGCCTTTGATATACCAGTCATATACCAGTTCCACTGGGTGGAACGAGAATTAGCCCAATGGTCTCACTGATCCTAAACTGACTGCGCATCGAGCGAGCGCTTTACCACTGGGCTGAATCCCGCCCCTTTTTGTCGGAATTAAAACCATACCAGTAGGATTTGACTCAGTTGGTATCACTGACTATCACTAATACTATTGCTAACCCCATACCAAAAAAACAGAAGTTTGTTTTGTTTAACGACACCACTAGAGCACATTGATTTATTAATCATTGGTTATTGCATGGATATCAAACATATGGTCATTTTGATAGTCATAGAGAGGAAACTGACTACATTAGAATATATGCCTATCTCATGGTCCATTCCTTGATGTGAGTTAGCTTGCATGTCTCAGTGATTCAGAGAGCTACCGGGTATGCCAGCTGGAGCATCAGCTCCTGTTAAGGTCACCCAAGCTGGACTTGGTCAAAGGGTAGGGACTGACTAATATGGACTGGACTGACAGAGGACATGAGTCAAGAAAGACAACTGTCTAGGAAAAGCAAACTCAAAAATCAAAACTGGGCTGGAGAGGCTCAGAATCCTAGTAAGGAAACTCTCCTAGGAGAAGGAAAACTCCAAACTCAAACCAAGTCCACTGAAGTCGGAGTACAGAAGCTATGCATCAGCATTAGCGTGGAAACCGAAAGGAAATGTCTGTACATGCACCAAGCTCTCTGATCATGAAACAGATGGACTCCACTTCTAAAGCATGATCAGCTATAGCTTGAACGCAGAAGAAGAAAAAGAAGAATGTATGCACCATCCGACAGACAGGATAGTACATACATGTATCACAGCCTTTGATATACCAGCCATGGTGCACTGATTGGAACAAGAAATAGCCCAATGCATATGGCCACCCAACGGGGATCGATCCTAATCCGATCGTGCATCAGGCATGTACTTTACCACTGGGCTACGTCCTGCCCAACCCTATACCTAAGCCTGATTATACTGAATGGAGGTTGTACATACTAGATGCTTGAATTATCAGAACTCTTGCCAAAGATTGTGATATGTGCTGTCCTCTGTGAAAATGTGCATATACGTGTAAACGATCCCTTGTTGCTAATAGAAAAATGTAGCAGTCTTTCTATATGACCATGAGTCAAAAATTATCAAATGTTTGACATCCAGTAGCTAATGATTAATGAATTGGTGTGCTCTAGTGGTGGTTTTAAACAAAACAAATTGTAATTTTATATGTACTCAGATTTACAATATATTTTGTTGCATACCAGTTTAATATAAAAACATACATTTTAAAGCAAGTACTGTAGTTTCCTTTTGTTAC
Organism: Gigantopelta aegis; assembly: GCF_016097555.1. NCBI lineage: Eukaryota > Metazoa > Mollusca > Gastropoda > Neomphalida > Peltospiridae > Gigantopelta > Gigantopelta aegis. The sequence goes on from NC_054702.1 coordinate 23,087,957, forward strand.
CCATGTGTAATATATATATAATTGAATTATGCACATGTATATGTAGAATTGTCAAAATGTTGATTGTTATTACTTTATGAAACAAAAGATCCCTTGCTGCCTGTCATAAAAGAGTAGCCTATGTGGCGACAGCGGGTTTCCTAAAAAAAACCAGTGTCAGAATGACCATATGTTTGACGTCCAATAGCCGATGATAAGATAAAATATCAATGTGCTCTAGTGGCATCGTTAAATAAAACAAACTTTACTTTTTACTTTATGAAATAAAGTCTTGGTTAGAGCATATATAAAATCATTTAACTGATTTTTTTTTCACTAAGAATATACATGTATTAAAGTAAACATGTGCCACTCAGTTTAAAATACCTATAAAACTATTTGGAAAGAAATACCATGTGTGGAACATGATGAAAAACAGGACAATAATATGTGCAACTGGTTAACTGTAAGTCACCAAGAATGATCTTCAGTTGTGAATATTTATTAGAACCTGATCATCAGGTTATCGTCATCTTCCACTAGTCGGCCAGTGTTGTGTCATCCTCTGACTGCCGAGGGGGGGGGAGGGGGAGGGGTAGGGGCGGTGAGGCATGATGGGTGAGGCGTGACAAGTGATATACCGGCTAACAACGGATGACCTGATGATTTGGGGCTGATGACCGACGATTTTGGTTACACTTGTCACCAGGGTACCTCGATCATTGTGTAATGTAAACTGGCCTTTAGAAGTTCTATTGAGTTGAATTCTGAGTTGCAGCCATGTATATGATGAGCTATCACATAGGCTGATGGCTAATTTCAGGAGCCAGGATCTATAGCTCTATTGGTAGAGTACCGTACTTGCATGAGGTTTTGGATCATAGGATTTGGAACCCCATGGTAGACCTTTAACCAGCCTCAGTGACGCAGTGGTTAAGCCATCGGACTACAGGCTGGTAGGTACAGGGTTCACAGCCCGGTACCAGTTCCAACCCAAAGAAAGTTCTTAAGGGCTCAATGTGTAGGTGTAAGGCCACTACACCCTCTTCTCTCTCACTAACCACTAACTAACCCAGTGTCCTGGACAGACAGCCCAGATAGCTGTGGTGTGTGCCCAGGACAGCGTGCTTGAACCTTAATAATTGGATATAAGCACAAAAATAAGTTGAAATGAAATGAATGGTAGACCTATTCTTTGGGTTTTTTTTTTCCTGCATCTAATCTTGAGTTATTTGATATGCTTTTCGACTATTGATTAATTCCGATTTAAAATCTCATTAATAAGACTTGTTGGCAGCAGCAGCAGGTGGTGTAGATCATGGGTTCAGGAAGGAAGGAAATGTTTTATTTTACGATGCACTCAACACATTTTATTTACTGTTATATTTACGGCCTTTGATGTACCATGCAGTCGTGGTGCACTGGCTGGAGCAAGAAATAGCCCACTGATGGGGATTAATCCCAAACTGATGGCGTAACAAGCGAGTGCTTTACCACTGGGCTACGTCTCGCCCCCATCATGGGTTCAGATTTCCATAGTGGGTAGAGTGATGTAGGGCATTCATGTGAAGTGTTTATAGGATCGGCTGCCCTTAGTGGACACATCAGATTTTTATGCCATGTCCATAAAGTGTCCTATAAATAGTGTATCATGGACTTATCCAGGCATTATGACTAACCAAGCATATAGGCCCTAAAATGCAATCCCTGCAATTAGGGGCAGGACGTAGCCCAGTGGTAAAGCGTTCGCTTGATGCGTGGTCGGTCTAGGATCAATCCCCGTCAATGGACCCTTTGGGCTAATTCTTGTTCCAGCCAGTGCTCCACAACTGGTGTAGCAAAGACCATGGTATGTTCTATCCTTTTTGTTAATGGTCTTTGTGTTACTTTGTTACAAAGTTAACCTGTAAGCCAATGTGGTTATTGGTCTTTGTGTTACTTTATTACAAAGTTAACCTATACACCAATATGGTTAATGGTCTTTGTGTTACTTTGTTACAAAGTTAACCTATACACCAATATGGTTAATGGTTTTTGTGTTACTTTGTTACAAAGTTAACCTATACACCAATATGGTTAATGGTCTTTGTGTTACTTTGTTACAAAGTTATCCTTTACACCAGTATGGTTAATGGTCATTGTGCATGCTGTTTGATTAATTTGCACAGACATGTGGTTTGTGTTTATTGATCTTCTTCTTGCTCACTGCTAATTATCCTCATGAGCTTTAGAAAAAAATAACTAATATGCATGCTGCATCTAATCTTGAGTTATTTGATATGCTTTTCGACTATTGAGTAATTCCGATTTAAAATCTCATTAATAAGACTTGTTGGCAGCAGCAGCAGGTGGTGTAGATCATGGGTTCAGGAAGGAAGGAAATGTTTTATTTTACAACACACTCAGCACATTTTATTTTCAGTTATATGGCATCGGACATATGGTTAGGACCATGCAGATATTGAGGAAAGAAACCCGCAGTTGCCACTTCATGGGCTATTCTTTTCGATTACAAAGTAACACAAAGACCATTAACAGACAGGATAGTACATACCATGGCCTTTGTTACACCAGTCGTGGTGCACTGGTTGGAGGGAGAAATAGCTCAATGGGCCCACTGACGGGGATTGATCCCAAACCGACTGCACATCAAGCGAGCACTTTACCACTGGACTACATCTCGCCCCCATCATGAGTTCAGATTTCCATGGTGGGTAGAGTGATGTAGGGCATTTATCTGAAGTGTGTTGGTTCATAGGATCGGCTGCCCTTAATGGACACATCAGATTTTTATGCCATGTCCATAAAGTGTCCTATAAATAGTGTATCATGGACTTATCCAGGCATTATGACTAACCAAGCATATAGGCCCTAAAATCCAATCCCTGTAATTAGGGGCAGGACGTAGCCCAGTGGTAAAGCATTTGCTTGATGCGTGGTCAGTCTAGGATCGATCCCTGTCGGTGGACCCATTGGGCTATTTCTCGTTCCAGCCAGTGCTCCACAACTGGTGTAGCAAAGACCGTGGTATGTACTGTCCTGTCTGTCCCTTGCTGCTAATCGAAAAGAGTAGTCCATGAAGTGGCGACAGCGGGTTTCGTCTGTCAATATCTTTGTGGTCCTTAATCATATGTCTGATGCCATATAACCGTAAATAAAATGTGTTGAGTGCGTCGTTAAATAAAACATTTCCTTCCTTCCTTCTTCCCTGCAATTAAGGAAGTTACCACTGCAAATAATTTGCTGTGGAAAAATAATGTCCACGGCTATTTCCACAGCAATCTTACTGTTAATTAACATGTTTGCAACTCTGGATTGTAAGTAAATGTGAATAATTAGTTTGTTACTTGTTTTGTTTGCCAATATGCTGTAAGATTTATTTATACCAGTGGTGGTATTCGTGGACATACATGTAAGGATAATTCTGTGGTGTCGGACGTAAATTTCAGACATTTCAGCCAAGCATTACATAAATGTATAAAAAGTTTGATAACTTTTTATTATTATACATTGCAAGAACCAACTAGGGCACCATTGTCATATATAAATTTTATTCCATTATTATGTCACTTTAGGTGTACAGTGAAAAATATGCATGGTGTCGGATGTATGCACACAAACTGCAATTTTTCACCCACACATGGTTATGTCTAAATCTCTCTAAATATTGTGTCCTATTCCTATAGGGTAGATGTTTATCTGTATATCATATGTAAAAACTTTGTTTTAATCACACACTAAAACAATAGAGACAAACATTCTTGGTGTCAGATGTAAAAAAAATTGGTGTCTGATGTATTTATGTGAAATCTGTTTTCAGTTCACAAAGTATATTTTATTTTTAATAATAAGGAAAAAATACATCTTGAAAAAAATTTCCCAAAATAGTCCACTGCAAAAAGAAAAATGCCTCAGAGAATGAAAAACTCCACAGCATTACCAATTACCACGGCCAATTGCAGGGGTTGAAATGGCACTGAAAATTCCCAGTTTGATAGATGTATTTTAATAATGATGCACTGTATGGTTCATTGGCCTATAAAGCATCCCAATTATCACTAAATTACACTAATTATTCCTATTGTGTAGACATATAGGACCTTGACTAAAAATTGTTACTAAATCCCTGCTGCTAGCTACATGTATTCATGAAGAAATCTTCAGGAATAAACCTATGTAGAGCAGGGCTCAAAATGGCCTGTGGTGACCAATGTACCCTTTGGGCGACTTAAATATTAAAACATAATGGCGTTAGTCGCCCAAATAATATTATTTGGGCGATCTTTTTTAGAGCTATAACACATGAGCCACTATTAATATTTGTATTGAATATATTTATTCCACATTAAAATCTTGCTCATGGTTCATGGTTCGCTTAACTTAATTTGCCAACATCCATTATTATTTTTTGGGCCACCCTATATTTTGGCGACTTTCGAGCCCAGTAGAGACAGCAGGTCCCATATCGGCTTTGGAGTCCTTAAATAACATTCCTTTCTTCTTTTTCCATCATATTCTCTCTCTTTTGGAGGAGCAGTGGTATTGGTAGCTGATTTTGGAAAAAAGCAGTTTACAGAAAATTAAAAATGTTTCTTAAAGTGGATAGGGGTGCATATTAAAAATGGCACTTGCTGCACTATCAGTTTTCAATAAATTGATCAATTTTGTTGTAAATCAGTGTACTTGCAGTTCTGTGAAAGTTGTGCTAACCTTCAGACCAAAACTAGGAATCAGTTACCTTTGTTAAGAGGCCATCTTATTATCAGTGGATTATCCAGTATAGTGCAAAGTGACCTGCTACGGTATGAATTAACCACCTGTCTTAAAAGGCCACCTGTCATAATATTTTAAAGTGCTGTTTTTGTGGTGTGACCTTTAATGCTTAGGGGGGTTAACAGGGGTGGGATTTGTTTATATGAATCATTGTGTCTGTCATTCATTCTTTCACAGCTGTTTAAACTGTATTTTGTTGATAATTTTAGAATCTTTGTATATTGGCATCATTTACCATTGTTTCACTCCCAGTAGTCTCTGTGTTTTTAACACTGTGGTATCATTAGCCATACATCCATCCATGCAAGCAAGCAAGCAGGCAATCAATCATAGGCCACTTCACTATTCTGCCAAATCATCTAATGTAACACAAACTGGCCTGTATTAAGCAGTCACCTAAAGGGGGCAGGATGTAGCTCAGTTGTATAGCACTTGCTTGATGTGCGGTTGGTCTGGGATTGATCCCTGTTGGTGGGCCCATTGGGCTATTTCTCGTTCCAGCCAGTGCACCACGACTGGCATAACAAAGGCTGTGGTATATGCTATCCTGTCTGTGGGATGGTGCATATAAAAGAACCCTTGCTGCTAATCGAAAAGAGTAGCCCATGAAGTGGTGACAGCAGGTTTCCTTTCTCAATATCTGTGTGGTCCTTAACCATATGTCCGACGCCATATAACCCTAAATAAAGTGTGTTGAGTGCGTCATTAAATAAAACATTTCTTCCTTTCTTCCTTCACCTGTCCTAAAAGGCCTTCATTTGATGAGTTACCATTTGTGACTGCATAACAAAGGTTTGACTGTAATTTATGCTTTTATTAAAGTTTTTATGACTCTTTTAACAGGAGAGGTATAGAAAATCATGCTGCAATTTATTGTCCTCTTGGCACTTGATCAGTAATTGTGTGTACAAGCACTACAGACCAAACTTTTCTAGTGTGTTTGTACTGACTGGTGTCAATATGGGTGTGGTCTGTTAAGTATACGATTTCAATCATTGTTGAACTCTCTATAGTGAAATGTGATCTGGAACAAGAGAGAAAGGTAGAGGCAGATAGAGAAAAAGTTGGGGGGGGGGGGGGGAGGAAGGAAATGTTTTATTTAACGATGCAATCAACACATTTTATTTACGGTTATATGGCGTCAGACGTATGTTTAAGGACCACACAGATATTGAGGGAGGAAACGTGCGGATGCCACTTCATGGGCTACTCTTTTCGATTAGCAGCAAGGGATCTTTTATATGCCCAATCCCATAGACAGGATAGCACATACCACGGCCTTTGATACATGAACCAGTCATGGTGCACTGGCTGGAGCGAGACTTGTTTTACATGCCTCTATCCACTAGGTGTTTTGCCTTCACCATAGTTTGATACCCAATAACCGATGTATTTTTCGTACTGGGGTGTCATTAAACATTCATTCATTCATTCATTCATTCATATCCACTAGAGTTCAGGCATGTTTCCCTAGGGTCCTACCCCTGGCAAGGACAGTGGTTTGACCCAGGGGAGAAGTGAAATGTGATGTTAATGCTTACATTTATATACTGCTGAACCCAGAGAAGTGTGTAGGATCGTGGGTATTGAGGGTGGGGGAGACATTTTGTTCAATATCACATCACAATTTGCTATAAGTTTCAGAGATTGTTACAAAATTCCAAAATATTAAGTAGGCTACTAGTTGTTGTCTTAAAGAGATGGGGAGAGGGACATAGCAGTACACATGATGTATATAGGTTTATTACCCATATGTGCAGAAAGAAGTGGGGAAAGAAAAATGGTCTTTCCCTTGGGAAAGACAAAACCCCCATTTCTTCCCCTAGATACATTTTGACGTCATAAACAGTGCTTCACAATAGGTGGTTAACTGTGTGTAAGAATAGTTTCCACAGTGGCAGTCATGTCAACAACTAAATTATATCATCAGTGATACGTACATCACAGCTATGATGCAGCAACGCTGTCTCTTTTTCTCAACTTCCAAACTTGTTTTCAACAACAGTATCATTTGAAAACCTTCCATAAAATGATAAATTTGATAATGGGTAATATATAGAATACCCAACTTTTATATGAACCATCCCACAGACAGGATAGCTCATACCACATCCTTTGATATACCAGTCGTGGTGTAACAGGTTGGAATGAGAGTTATTTCGATTCATTCAGGCTTTGAGAATCACTAATAGTGGAAAGGGATTAGTATCGGCAAACACTTTTAAAGAAACCTAAAATGCTACTAACAATATTCCTTACAAAACAGTTTTATGTGTACACATTTAGGAAGGTGATATGAAACAAGTATCGTATAAAATGTTCATAATAGTGAACATCCTCTTAAAGGAACTTTCATACATGTATGGCAACTGGGTGTTTTTTGTTGTAAATCTTTCATGATTACAGAATCCAAGTTGGATGGTTTAAAACCTGAATAACAGGTTGGCACGGTCATGCGATTGCACAGACTTACACAATTTTAAGAAAGATAATAAATAATAAACAGATATTATAAACAAATGAATGAATGTTTATTAAAGGCACCCCAGCACAAAAATACATCAGCTACATCTGTATTTGATTGTTTGTTTATAATTTTGCTGGGGTGTCATTAAACAAATTTCATTCATTTGTTTACAATTTCTAGTATTTTTTTCAATCACCAGTAAGGTCAAGTGTGCTTGAAACTATTTTGAATCTTATGTCATCCATTTTAATTGATCGTGTAACTACACTTTGGGTTTTATGTCCTCCATTTTAATTGATCATATAATTACACTTCAGGTTTTATGTCCTCCATTTTAATTGATCATGTAATTACACTTCAGGTTTTATGTCCTCCATTTTAATTGATCATGTAATTACACTTCAGGTTTTATGTCCTCCATTTTAATTGATCATGTAATTACACTTCAGGTTTTATGTCCTCCATTTTAATTGATCATGTAATTACACTTCAGGTTTTATGTCCTCCATTTTAATTGATCATGTAATTACACTTCAGGTTTTATGTCCTCCATTTTAATTGATCATGTAATTACACTTCAGGTTTTATGTCCTCCATTTTAATTGATCATGTAATTACACTTCAGGTTTTATGTCCTCCATTTTAATTGATCATGTAATTACACTTCAGGTTTTATGTCCTCCATTTTAATTGATCATGTAATTACACTTCAGGTTTTATGTCCTCCATTTTAATTGATCATATAATTACACTTTGGGTTTTATGTCCTCCATTTTAATTGATCATATAACTACTTTGGAACTTGTGCATTTTGAGCGATAATATTAAATAAATGTAAAAATATTTTAATTAACAACACACTCAGCACGTTTTAATTATGGTTATTTGGCTTCGGACATACATGTATTTGGTTAAGGACCACACAGATAATTATGAGAGGAAATCCTCTACCACCAGGTAAGGGATCTTTTTTATGCATTATCCCACAGACACGAGAGTATGATCCTTTGTAACCAGGTGTGAAGCACTGGCTGGGTAAAAAAAATACAGTAGAATCTCATTGGGTCGAATTTTAAAGGGTTGAATACACCGCAATGCTCGAACCAAGAATGAAGTCCCGAGTTACACTTATGTGTTGGTTAGGTCAAACTACCCAATAAATCGAACACTTTCTCGAGCACCGATGGGGTTTGAGTCGATGGGATTCAACTGTATTTCGATAGACCCACCGACTGGGATCAGTCCTAGACTGTGGGACCACATCAGGCGAGCACTTTACCACTTGGGATACGTCCTGGACCTGTTGATCATATTCAAAATAAAACCACTACTACATGTATGTGTGTCCATTTAATTTCCATAGATACATGTATACAGTGAAACTCCTCTAAACCAGACACCCTTGGAACCAAGTAAAAAGTCTGGTTATAAGAGGTATCTGGTTTAGAGAGGTTCTCTTCTGTACAGATATTTAAAAGGGGGCCGTGAAAAATGTCCGGTTTTAAGGGGATTCTGGTTTATAGAGGGTCTGGTTTTGAGAGGTTTCACTGTAGTTAAAAATTACATTTTACATTTTAACTCAAGATTCAGGATGTTTTATTTGTAATATACACCATGTGAGATGTGTATAAACTGTAGCACTATAATTTAGCTAGTCTTTTCAATATAGACCAACAATAATTTCGAAAGTATTAACTTTTTAAAACATGATTTCCTTTTCATACATTTTGCTTTTATTTTTACAGCAAAGTTCATGGAAGAAGATACGTGGTATTATAAAATGGTCCCCATTTGTCCAGGTTTTCAAGAAAAACAAGTATCCTTGGATACAGTTAGCCGGACATCAAGGTAACTTTTAAAAGCACTGACCCTAGTTTTAACCCGTAAAAATGGACACTAAGTGTGGTTAATCTACAAACCTGTAGCACATATTTATAAAGTTAAAATAGAGTGAAACAAGAGTCTGTGATGTCACTGCTTAACTGTTATGTCTCAGACATACTTGCATTTTTTAAAATAAGTTAACTCAAGGTTTTCTATCTCAATCAGGGCCTCAGTGACCAGTGCCCCAGTGACCAGTGACAGTTAGAATTGTGTATATATTAAAGAAATAATATTACTAGCATAATCTGACATTTCTACCTTGTTGTTAATGTTACACAGATGACAGCTAGTATGGTATTTTAACTATTTAAGGTTGTCCCGTAGCTGTTAATTAATCTCTCCTTTCAGGACAGTGAATTTGTAAACATGTTTATTGCACAAGTTATTTCTAGACTGATATTAAATATTTGATATGGACCATTCCCTTTACTGCATGATTTAGTGATTTTTTAAAAATGGATTTCCACTGGTCATAAAAACAATGCAATATACATGTGTAGGTATTTGGGGTTCTATCTCTTAATCTTATATGCTTCCAAATCAGCCTAATATCCCCAACTGCTATGTCTTTTCTTTTCTCATTATAGCATAATTTTCACCAATAATTATGGATATCTCAAAACACCAGTTATCTCAAGCTTTTTTTAAAATTATTTTTTTAAAATATAATCCCACTGCCCCCTTTCCTTTCTCTCCTTTGAATTCCATCTCATTTCTTCTCGATTTGGCAATTTCTATCTTTCAACTTCTTTTGCTGTCCATCTCCACATCCCAGTCCTTAATTTAACTGTTTCCAACCAGGACATTTGTTTGTCTCTTGTGGCTAACCATGACACACACCTGCCGTTGCACATCAGCTTTAGTTGTGAGCTTAGTTAAACCATTTCGGAGAATGTTCAGTAGTTACTTCTGGCATTGTTAAGAGGCACTTGTAACCACCTACTATTCTCTCCTACTACCGGTGGTCATTAGTTAGTGCCATGGGTCAGACCAGCTTTATTAGAAGCAGAGGATGCCAGGGAGTTACACAGAAACTGCACCTGTGGTATCTCAAGCTGTTTGGTGTAGTCTCTTCAACACTGAGATAGCAAGGTTTGACTGTATACAGGTAAAAGGCTCACAATGGAACACATTTTGTTTTAGCCAGTTTTCTGATATGTAGAGTATTTCCTTGAACATGATTCAAAAGTGGTTAATTTATAGAACATTTATAAGCCAAAGACTAAATGTTGTAGCCACTTTGTATGAAAATTAACAATTGGCTATTTTGGCAATGGACAGGTTTAGCCCTGATGTATATTTAAATAAATTAATATCTTTATACAAAAAACACATTGGGCTATTTCTCATTCCAGCCAGTGCTCCACAACTGGTGTAACAAAGGCTGTGGTATGTACTATCCTGTCTGTGGGATGATGCATATAAAAGATCCCTTGCTGCTAGTCGGAAAGAGTAGTCCATGAAGTGGGGACAGTGGGTTTCCTATCTCTATATCTGTATGGTCCTTAACCATATGTCTTGACACCATATAACCATAAATAAAATGTGCTGAGTGTGTCGTTAAATAAAACATTTCCTTTCTTTATACAAATATACAAAAAAAAAGTGTCTGTGTGGCTCAAGAATCTGTGTCTGCTAATCAATTTATGAAAATGAATATTTGTGCAACACTCTCAGACAGACTGTTACATGAAAGGCCATGGTATTTGCTCTACTGTCTGTGGGTAAGTGTATATAAAAGATCCTTTGCTAATAATGAAACAAATTTACTGGTTTCATCTGAACACTGTCAGAATTACCAAATGTTGGACATCCATTAGCTGATGATTAATTAATCAATTTGCTCTGGTTCTGTCATTATTAAACAAAACAATTATTTTTGATTTGTTCAACAAAACCTCAGTACATTTTAAAATATATGGCCATAAAATTAGGTTTTTAACATTGTTGTTTTATAAACACTTATTTTAAAGGTGCAGACATTAGTTTAAGCCTGTGGAAATGGACAGTAAGTTTAGTTAATCTACACACCTACATTTAGATACGGTTATAACAGAGAAAAGCTGAAGTTTGTGATGTTTAAACGTGAAAATATCGTCTAAAAATAAACTAGAGCCTGTCTCAATAACCATTACTTCTCAGACGAACGTGTGCTTTTTAAGAATTGTGAAAAATGCATTTTGGGTTATTACAAAAACCAGGATGACCAGAACTACTTCAGATGTATAAAAATTAATATTCTAAATAATAAAATGTAAGTACTCCTAATTTAAATGATTAAAAGCAGCTTTAATATTGAAAAATATGTCGTAGTGGTCATAGTGTTTAAAAACTAAGGTCCGTCCCTTTAACACTTGGTCAAAAGAATAATTAAGAGAAATGAAACCTGTTGCCCTCACATATACATGTAGGCTATACCTACCAGAAATAACAAAGGATCTATTATAATAGTATGTACTGCGCTGTCATATATATATATATATATATATATATATATATATATATATATATATATATATATATATACTGTGCCAAATAAGTTGAGAGAGGCTCAATAATGTGTGTGTGTACCAGCCGCATTGATGACAGCAGTACATCGTTGTCTCATGCTTCTAATGAGACCATTAATCTCAGGAACAGTAATTGCATTCCATTCCCAGTTCAGAGCAATTTGTAGGTCATGGACATTAAGGATATGAGGATGGTTTTCGCGTACCCTACGGCCCAGTAGGTCCCATGCATTCTCAATTGGGGACAAGTCAGGGGACTTTGGTGGCCAGTTCAACACTTGGATGTGGTTCCGCTCAAGAAGATTAGTGGTTAGCCTAGCGGTATGTGGTCTAGCGTTGTCATGTTGAAACAGAAAGCCAGGATGCTGCTGCAGGAATGGAATGACCACTGGTGTAATGATCTCGTCGCAGTAATGTTGAGCAGTCATGTTTCCGTGAATGAAAACGAGATCTGTTTTACCTCCACCATGAATGCCGGCCCAGACCATGACGCTGCCACCGCCATATCGGTCATGCTGAATGACATTGTCTGCATCATATCGTTCTCCCCGTCGCCTCCATACACAACGCCTACCATCCGCAAACTGTGAATAATGTCTGATCCCATTGTCTGCGTCGCCAGTGTTGGTGTATTCTGGCCCATCTCAGACATTCCTGAATTGAACGCGCTGAACAGCAACAACAGGGTGACGTGCTTGTAATCCAGCAGCATAGAGACGGTTACGGACAGTTTGAGTATGAATTCTAGTGCCTGTGGTTTGCTGCAAAGTGCGGGCTAAACGAGTACTTTCAAACCTATCTTCCCTTGGAGTAGTTAATCGTGGTCTACCAGAATGTGGTCGATCTCGCACTTGCCCAGTTTGGTGTACGCGTTGTCGGAGTCGTGATATGGTACTGTCATGAACACGAAAGTACTGAGCGACGTTGTGTACGCGTTGGCCGGCGTTAAGCCGTCCCATTGCTTCATGACGTTGATTTTCCATTAAGCCAGGACGGCGACCCGTTATAACAGGATAAATTCTTCCTTTTGTTTTTGGATAATGTTGGTTCTGTGCATCAAAATGTGATTTCAATACATCCGTATTGCACGCGCTTCTTTGACAGCACGAGCGCACCGCATTTGCATGTGCAGTACACATAGCGGCGTGCGATATGACAAATGGTGTTCTTTTCATTACCCAAAGGGACAGGGCATATGCAACTAACATATTACCAAGTTTTATCACTTTATTTTAATTTATTTGGAAGCAACAGTCATTTACAAAAACTTGCTAAACTTTTTGGTTAAGTATATAAATATATATATATATATATATATATATATATATAATCTATGTATGTATATATATATGCACTTTCCCACAGATAGGGCAATACATACTAGTAGCCTGTAAGATACCAGTCATAGGGCATTAATTGGGACAGGGGACAACTGAAGTTGATTGATCGTATGCATATAATTATATTGTCTGCCACAATAAACTGAAACCTGTTACCAGAAGTTCTGTTCAACCTGTGACCCATAGAACATCAGGTCAGTGTATGTTGTCTGCAGTAATAAAATTAAACCTGTTATTGTGTTGAACCATCCTAGGTGGTGCCATGGTTAAGACATTGGACATGAGGCTGGTAGGTACATGGTTCGCAGCCCGGTACCGGCTCCCAGAGCGAGTTTTGGGTACTCAGTGGGTAGGTGTAAGACCACTACATCCTCTTTTCTCTCAATAACCACTAACAACTAACAATTAACTAACCCACTGTCCTGGACAGACAGGCCAGATAGCTGAGGAGTGTGCCTAGGACAGCATGCTTGAACCTTAATTGGATATAAGCACGAAAATAAGTTGAAATGAAATTGTGTTGAACCTATGACCCATTGAACATCAGGTGAGTGCATGTTGTGTACTGTAATATGATAGATTGAAACCTGTTTTCAAACTACAGGTATTTACTGTTTAGTATTCGAATCAAAGGATACTGTAATACAGGTTTTTATCATTATTCAAAGGGTAGCAAGTTATAGCTATGAACCTGTGTACAAGCCATTTGTCATTCTGTGAATTAGATAGGCCAATAAATAACCTGTTGCCTGTTACCATAATCACCCTACGTCACAAGCACAATTACTGCTACCTGTAAACAACCAACAGATGGTCAACACCTTAGCTGCATGTCGCTCTGCTGTTTTCTCAGTTATCAGCTAGTCCTGTGTACTATCATTTGATTACATCTGACACCTCTTGTTGAAAGTTGGTAAACCACTTAATGTGAATGTAAAACACAATATAGTCAATAACATGATAATAATTACATTGGCACTGAAAGGAATCTGTAATCATACGTGCACGTCAATAAGTCAACAAAGAGCCCATTGTTAGGAAGCCATGTCAAAAACCACTGACCGGTCTCGGTGGTATCGTGGTTAAGCCATCGGACATAAGGCTGGTAGGTACAGGGTTCGCAGCCTGGTATCGTCTCCCACCCATGCAGAGCGAGTTTTAACGACTCAGTGGGTAGGTGTAAGGTCACTACACCCTCATCTCTCACAAACCACTAACAACTAACCCACTGTCCTGGACAGATAGCCCAGATAGCTGAAGTGTGTGCCCAGGACAGCGTGCTTGAACATTAATTGGATATAAGTACGAAAATAAGTTGAAATGAAATAAAAACCACTTCCAGATAAAAACTCTAGCCCAATAATATTAACATTTTCCGACAACCCTATCTCCCACTCAGACAAAATCCCATATAAAAGGAAATGCAAAAAATAAAGTACTGACTAAAAATGTGGAATTTATTTTATTCAGATTTCACATATATTAATAAATATAAAAAAGGAAATGCAAAAAATAAAGTACTGACTAAAAATGTGGAATTTATTTTATTCAGATTTCACATATATTAATTAATAAATATAAAAAAGAAATGCAAAAAATAAAGTACTGACTAAAATATGGAATTTATTTTATTCAGATTTCACATATATTAATAAATTATTAATAATTATAGTAACCATAAAAAAAATATTAACATAAGAAATAGTACCACATATTAGTTCTGTGTTCACCTAACCGTGACCATGGGAAACACATGGTGTCTCTGTCATTAAGTACTTAATTGTGCCCTCAGTCGCATTTCATTCCTTCTGTTTAACTTATTTTCGTGCTTATATCCAAGTGAGTATTTTTGTGCTGGGGTGTCATTAAACATTCATTCATTCATTCATTCATTCATTCATTCATTCATTCATTCATTCATTCATTCATTCATTCATTCATTCATCCAATTGAGGTTCAAACACACTGTCCTGGGCACACCTCAGCTATCTGAGCTGTCTGTCCAGGACAGTTGGTTAGTTGTTAATTGTTAGTGGTTAGTGAGAGAGGAGAGGGTCTAATTTAATTAAATTAATGCGAGTGACAATGGGCAGACTAAAATGGGACATGAAATTAATGTGAGTGGCCTCCATATGAAATATTACTTTCATAATAACACATGTCTGTGTGCTTCTTGGTTAAATCCAAGTTAGAGGTGTCTTCAGTGAGATGAACTCATTAACATGTCAGTGTACACATCAATTAAACTGAATCGTTTCAGCTTTTGCTGGACTATTGGACAATTAGTCTGTGTCGCCTACGATGAACTGTGCTCCAGTTGTTTTATAAATGTATTAGAATTTTAATCTTTATTTGTTTTAATAGTGTGACAAATAACTTGCTGGACTATTGCTGGTCTAAACACAGAAATAAATGTGTCATATTATTAATGCCAATAACACAAACTCACATTTTTCACATTAATTTCAGGATCTACACTATATAATATGCTTCCTACCAATTACTTAAAAAAAATAATCCAGCACTTATGCACCTTGAATTACATTTTGTCTGTTCAATACATAACAAGCATTACATCATGGCTTTGTCATTCTAGGTGGTTCAAATAGTATTTATTTTAATCAGACAGTTTTGTGGTTGAACAAACGTTTGTTTTGTTTAATGACACCACTGAAGCACATTGATTAAGTAATCATCAGCTATTGGATGTCAAACACTTGGCAATTCTAACACTTAGTCATTAGAGGAAACCCGCTACATTTTTCCTAATAGGTCAGATCAGGTCATAGGATTTTACATGCACATTCAGAGCAAACTGTTGTAGTGCACACCTGTCATGGGCACAGGTGTCCAGGACAGGAAAAGGGTTGGAGTGGTTGGGAGATGGGACTGCCCATACTGGCAGGTACAAGGGAGCACCAGCAGCCTAACCGGAGTCGGTAGCGGGCGGGATTTTTTCCTAATGCAGCAAGGGATCTTTTATATGCACCATCCCACAGACAGGATAGCACATACCACAGCCTTAGATATACCAGTTGTGGTGCACTGGCTGGAACGAGAAATAGGCCAATGCATGGGCCCACCACCGAGAATCCATCCCAAACCAACCGTGCATCAAGCAAGCACTTTACCACTGGGCTACATCCCACCCTTTTGTGGTTGAAGTCAGATTAGATAAGATTAGATATTTAATGACACCCCAGCTTGAAAAATATATGGTAAATCCAAAACATTAACTGTGGTTGAAGTTAGTCATCGAGGAAAATATTATACTGATAATAAAAACTTTCCTTGTTCCTTGTCAGTTTGCCTGGTAACATTCCCTGTTGGAGCATGTACACAAAGACTAAAAATACATTTTAAACCATCAAATACCAGGATATTTGTATGTTTGCATAGCTGTTTCATTATGTATTCAAGTGCAGGATCAAATAAGAATCTTATTTTGATGAATTGTAGAGCATGCATAACAAGTTAACATAAAATAGAATTTCACATAAATATACGAAATAGTTTTATTTTTTGTTTACTTGTTTGGTCAAATGTTTTCCAGTAGTTACTTAGATAGGTTGCTAGTAATGGTTGCCAAATGCTGAATCAGGAAGTAAAATATGCAATGTTTTATTTGCCAATTAAAATATAAAATATTTAAGTGTATATCTTTTTATTAGTCCACTTCCAGTCCAACCAGAGGGGACTATAGGTTTTGTCTTATTCCTTCTGTCTCTCTGTCCCACATATCATTTTCCAGACGTTTTCTTCAGAATGCCTTTAGATAATGAGCTGAAATGTTTTGTATAGCTTTACCATGTACTGTTAAACATTAATTTTGACTTTCACGACAATTTTACTCATTTTCCATGCAGTTATGGCCCTTTAACTTACAGTACTAGCTCTTAGAATTCTTGTTTAAGTATTGCTAAGTGGTCGTTAACAGATATCAAATTTTCGTGAGTGTACATTGTATAATAAACCATATCTGTTTTTGGTATTCCATTCCTATGTGTTCTTTCGTGTGTTTTTGTTGTGGGGTTTTTATAACTAGCAAAAAAATTATTTGGCTAATCTTTATTTTTTAATGTCATGTATGGTGATCTTTGCTGTACATTCGATGCCATAAAATAAAGAAGTGTTCTGCGGTTTGTTGATATATTGTAATGCTAGTATTGATGGATATACAGTGAAACATCTCAAAACCAGACCCTCCATAAACTGGAATTCCCTCGTAACTGGTTGTTTTTCATGGTCCCTAAGAGCCTAAGAGACCTTTGTGAATTAGGCCCCTGAAGTATAAATCAGGCTTAAGGGTATATTTATGCAGTGAGTGAGAGTAAATGAGGAAGAGTGAGCAGTAGTGTTTGAGAGAGGGAGTGAGCGACTTTTAACAATGTTCCATGGGTGGGGTGGGAGGTATGGGATCAGGGGTCTAATTCAAAAAGGTCTCTTAGACTCAGCTAGACAACAAAGCATCTTCTTTGCGAGTCTTTTTGCATTGCACTGCGATATCACAAAGTTGTGAGAGTTTAGTGAATTAGGTCCCAGGGCTTTAAATTCCACCAAAGCTGGGGTGGTAAAGGGTGGGCCCAATATTAGTGTGCACAATGTTAGTGTGCCCAGTGTTAGTGTGCCCAGTGTTAGTGTGCCAGTGTTAGTGTGCCCAGTGTTAGTGTGCCCAATGTTAGTGTGCCCAATGTTAGTATGCCCAAATGTTAGTATGCCCAAATGTTAGTATGCCCAAATTAAGTGCAAACATGCTAACATCAATACATTTCACCTCAAATTCAGTGGCATGTTAAATTTTGAAATTAGATTAAAATTACTAGTAATTTGAAATGCATTTCTGAATATGCTATTATTAGCATTACTGCACTAAAAAGACCTAGGTGTTATGAGGAAATGCATGGGCGGGTGTATACTGAACAGCATTACTTATAATGTAATTTTTTAACAATTTTTATTTCTATAAATGCTCTATACATGTCACAATAAATGTTAAAGTTATATTATTATACCCATTGGATGTAAATACATTGTTAAGTGGCTTGTTTGTGAAGAAGGGGCGAATGTTGTATGTAAGCGCTTTGTAATATTTGGGGTGTATGTTTTAGCATTAATGGGTGAGGAGGTCTATAAGGCCAACAAAAAAAAGTTGATCTCTAGTCAGACCAAAGTTCCAGAATTGATCTTCCTTGGTCCATCCTCAATGCCCCCCCCCCCCCCCCCCCCCCTCTTTGCTTTGTTACCCTAAATATTTTCCTTTACATTTTTCATATAGTCACGGCAATGGTTATGACTTCATCTTTTGGCCTCAAATATTTTTAAAACAAGCCATGCTACTCATTCAGAACAACAGGACCTATTTTAGAGAGAAATTAAAGACAGTTAATGGTCCAGGCCAGCATATAAAGCAAGGTCTATATCCTTGCTTGGACCACAGGGTTGAAAATCAGCAGTCGCCCAGTCGCCTGTGGCGACCTTTATTGGCTAAGGGTGACTAAGAATTTTACAAAAGTAGTCCATTGAGTGACCATCGGTTTTAGTCTGGTGAGTATGGTACCTGTTAAAAAAGAAACGCACTGAAACTGAATTGAATGACCAATGTGACAAAATACAACACGTCTCCGCTGGCGCAAACAACAGACAGCCACTCCCTAGAAAATCCTTTACTTGTGCTATTACTAGCATTTTTCTTTACCCCTATATTAAACATATTTAATCTGTATTATTTAATTGTAATTTGTAAAGAAACATTTTTATTTATAATGTCTAAAACTTAATAATATGTTGTTTAATATGACTTTTAACTTCATTCATTATGAAGTTACATGCCAATTCATCGTTTTCATTTTGACAGAAATGGACTACCAGGTATATACATTTTAATATATATATATTATTATTATACATTGTTATTAATCAACAAAGAAAATTCTAGTTTTGATTTTTGTTGTACAGTTAAATTGGAGGGCTAGTTGAATTTGAGAAGGGCCAGTAAGATTTTTCTTCAACTGGCCCTGCTGGCAACCATGGTTTTCATGTTAATTTTCAACCCTGGGACCATCAGCTGTCTTTAATTTCGGGCAAAAATCGACATCATACCGTGGAAAAAACCCCAAACCCAACTAAATGTTACGTGCAAGGGAGGCCAGAAAATTATTTTGTTTGGCCTAATTTTGACAAAATTGTATTTCTTAATATTTGAACAACTCTGATTAAAAGTGACTGAGTAAGAGTGAATAAGAGTAAGTTACATGTAGAAAAGGTGTATAGTGGCTGTATATATACCTTGTTGTTGACCTGTGTATTACCAGGGGTACCTATCTTGATTCCAAGTGTCATGAATTTGTCATGTTAAAGTGTTCCCTCTTGTATATATTTATATGGTTCTATGTGTGTGTAACACTGTGTATGTAGTGTATGTAATGCCTTGCATTGCTTCTGAACCTCAGACTTGTTTAGACAGCAGTAAAACATCAAGTCAAGCTATCCAAGCATTAAATAACCTTGCTCTGTAATGATGAATTACAACACACTTTAACCTCGTTTGACAACCGAATAAATGCATTATGCATTCTGTACATGCAGTCTGCTTGGGTGGCATTGTCGGTATAAGCCATGAACCTTATAATTAAAACTGGTAGGTACTGGGTTCCTATCTTCATGCCAGATCCTATCCCCAGAATGAGTCTTAGCAGCTCTTTGCGAAAGTGCAAGTATATAATAAGTGATATGTTGCAGGCATAAAATAATGTGCTTTTCTGGGGCCAGTTGTTCAAACAGAAATTTTCAAAAGCAAGCACTGAATCAACACACATGTAAATAATAATTGCATGAAAACATAATATCGAAACTTGATTTATGACAACCTAATTAAGGTATCCATGTACATAATCCAATCTGAAGTTTATTTGTATTTATGCACAAATAATTAAAAGGAAAATATTAGTCTAACCCAAGGATAAAGTTAGCTACATGTGTGCTTTTAATGCCCTGGTGTTGTTAAACAAAACACATTTTTTAACTTTGTTTAGATACAATTTTAATTTGTGGGTGGTGGATATGTACAAAATAATTGTCTCCCATCTCACCTGTGTCTTCACTTCTTTAACCGCCGTTATCATAATCATCAAAAGATGAAACTTCATGTATAAGACAGAAACAGAGAGAGAGACAGAGACACACACACACACACACAGAGAGAGAGAGAGAGAGAGAGAGAGAGAGAGAGAGAGAGAGAGAGAGAGAGAGAGAGATATATATATATATATATATATATATATAATATATATATATATATATATATATATATACATACACACACACACACATACACATACGCACACACACACATACACAAACAATGGGCTGGGGAAAAAAATCATTATCATCTTTGTTATTGCTATATTCAACCTTTTTAATCATCATATAAATACTACAAGTCCTCACACTTAAAGGAATTTTTTTTAAATCAGGGCAGATCATGTTAGTTTTAGATATAACACCAAGCATCTTTGATCACTCTAGTTCTGTACAAAAATTTCCATCCCAATTTTAATGTCACTCCACACATTTTATGGGTAAATTTAAGAAATTCATTGTTCTGGGGACTAGACTAGAATCATTATAGTCCCCATGAAAAAAAATCACTACCCCGTCCCCATGAAAAAAAATCACTACCCCCCCACCCCCCTCGATAGAACAATGTTTACGACAGATAAGTAGTAGTGACAGAAGCCTTTTTTTTATTATATGATTTACAACTCTAAAAATTAATGAAATGAAGTAAATAATATAAAATGAATTTTTGAAAATGTTCTTGCCTACATGTGTATCAGGGGTAAAGTGCTCGCTGGGTGTGCAGTTCCCCATTGGTGGGCCTATTGGGTTATTTCTCATCCCAGCTAGTGCACCACAACTGTTACACCAAAGGCCATGGTATGTGCTATCCTGTCTGTGGGATGGTACATATAAAAGATCCCCTGTTACAAATGGGGAAAAAGGTAGTGGCTTTCCTCTCTAAGACTATATTATATGTAAAAATTACCAAATGTTTGACATCCAATAGCCGATGATTAATAAATCAATGTGCTCTAGTGGTGTCGATGAACAAAAGAAACTTTTTTTTCGGGAAGCGCAAATAAAAGATCCCTTGCTGCCTGTCGTAAAAGAGTAGGCTATGTGGCGACAATGGGTTTCCTCTAAAAAACAGTGTCAGAATGACCATATGTTTGACATCCAATAGCCGATGATAAGATAAAAAATCAATGTGCTCTAGTGGCATCGTTAAATAAAACAAACTTTACTTTATCTTTTTTACCCAGCAAATGAAAATTATTTTAATTGTACTCATCAACAGCTACTTCTAGTTGTCATGAATTGGGTGTGTGTGGAGAAAGTTAATTTTAGGTTTTATCCATGATAATCATTATTGTTTTGTTATTGCAGGCAACTTCCAGGCGGGTGAGTCTGGTTCGGTGCTAAAGAAGCTGGACAAGAAGGAAAAGCAGTGCTATGTCAAACTGATGCTCGACAAACTGCGACCATTTGTACCAGAATACAAGGGAGATGTGGAGAAAAATGGCGAAAGTATCCTTTAGATGACAACTTGGCTTGTTACAAATAGTTCTCGTTCCAGCCAATGCACCATGACTGGTATACCAAAAGCCATGGTATGTGCTATCCTGTCTGTGGGATGGTGCATATATAAAATATCCCTTGCTACTAATAGAAATATGTAGCTAGTTCCCTCTTTAAGACTGTATGTCACAATTAGCAAGTGTTTGATATCCAATAGCCGAGGGGCGGGATATAGCCCAGTGGTAAATCGCTTGCTCGATGCGCGGTCGGTCTGGGATCGATCCCCATTGGTGGGCCCATTGGGCTATTTCTCGTTCCAGTCACCACGACTGGCATAACAAAGGCCGTGGTATGCACTACCCTGTCTGTGGGATCCCTTGCTGCTAATCGGAAAGAGTAGCCCATGAAGTGGCGACAACAGGTTTCCTCTCTCAATATATGTGTGGTCCTTAACCATATGTCTGACGCCATATTGCGACGACCCAGGAAAACTGGATGTCTGGTAAATGGTCAATTTACTAATGAAGGCAAGAGATCACCAACAAATATTCAACTTCATCAACATTTATTAATAACTAACAGATTTTAACAGGTTAACATCTCATTGAATGTATATGTATATGTCTCCTTTAGTAATTAAATAATCAATAATAGCTATGTACTAACACTAAATTATTCCAGGGCTAAATAACTAACAATATATTCTATTCAATGTATTTAACAGGTCAGGTGATGACCTTAAAAGACGAGTTCGATCGTCTACTAATACTTTGACCAATTAATTTCGAACTCAACAGATTGAGTCTAAAAAATACAGATAATGGATTTTGTACTAAAAACTCCTCCAACGCTTCACTAGAAAAATACTGTAGTCTACAAACAATATCTCAAATTGTTTATGTCAAAATACTAGTGCACTCGCACTTACTTCACTGGTACAAAACAATACAAACAATATCCAATTGTTTGCCTAATCAGTGTACATGCACAAGCCTCACGTGTGCACACACTATTCTTGTAATTAAACTTGTCACATAAATATCCACAATACCCGGGACCTACACCTTTATGTGCTGGGTATTGCTTACTCTATTCCCTAACTTAATTAATGCATAGTCAAAACATATTTCTATATCTTAACAAGTTTCATTTCATGGCCTAAAAATGAGTCTGGTCCTTATTTATTACACTAAAACATCTGCTAAATCTGTATTGCCAATTAATACACCAACCCACGAAATGGGATGAAATACTGACAACAACCCAACTGATTATACTATGACATGATTATGACCACACTATATGACGCGATTGACCAGACTAACAAACATTGGCTGGATTGCTATTTATACCCCCGCCACATTCTATGTTTGGCGTAATTCTGCTATTGCTGGATTTCCAGCCGCTTGCGGAATTTACACCGTACAATTCCGCCGATCCCGTCAATGGTTGGAACGGCAGAATTATTCTGCCCTTTATTGGATAAATTGCCAATAACGCTAAAATTAACTCTTTAAAATAATAAATATATTATTTTAGCTAACTATACTTAATTTTACATATTTTATAACTTTTATAAGACATTTCTCGTTCTTTAAAAACACATAAATACATAATCAGCTAAAAATAGCACTTTACCTTTGCAAGGTGAATATTGTCTGCAAAAACAGCTGTTTATGATGAGAAGTATTTCAGAACGAGGCTCTGGTGCCATTTTCGTATAACATACATGTTACAAGCTACTATTGCTAATCTTCGATCTTATTTCCACTTGGAAACTGATACCATCTGTCATACGGTAATAAATACCTGCATTAATGCTAAACAAATCTAATGATAAGTCGTATGAATTGTGAATAATTCAACTTGCCATTAAAATAAGTGTAAACAAGAATGTAAACTAACGTTATCGCTTGATTCTATTAAAGGTGCATTATCTTCCAATACGAACATCAACAATGATGCAGATATTATTTATAAGATACACTACTGGTAATGTCACACATTACCAAATCCTTACAATATAACCTATAACTGTAAATAAAATGTGTTGAGTGCATCGTTAAATAAATCTTTTTTTTCTTTTTTTCCCCAATAGCCGATGATTAATAAATCAATGTGCTCTAGTGGTGTCGTTAAACAAAATAAACTTCTTTTTTTCCCCCATCTGTGGGATGGTACATATAAAAGACCTCTTGCTACTAATGGAAAAATGTTTTCGTTTTTCTAAGATTTTTATTGTCAGAATTAGAAATGTTTTTGTCATCCAATAGTCAATGATTAATAAATAACAAATAGTTTGCAATGAATGTATTATTCTATCCTGTCTATGGGATGGTGCATATGAAAGATCACATGCTGCTAATCAAAAAGAGTAGCTCATGAAGTGGTGACAACATGTTTCTTCCCTCAATATCTGTGTGGTCCTTAACCATATGTTTGTCACCATATGAAATGAAATGTGTTGAGTGTGTCATTAAATAAACCATTTCCTGAATGCATTATGCGGACAAATTTACAGTATACATGTACATGTGATTTGCACTGGGGGTTTTCAACTGCTCACAAAGTATGTTGGTTATCTGGAAATCTAAAATGGCTACCATAGACCTGAATAACTTAAATTAAATGATACTCTCTGAAATGTAGATTTGGAATTAACCATCTACCAGTGGTTTCTATCACTCTTATAATGTATAGAAGGAAGGAAGAGAATGTTTTTATTTGACGACGCACTTAACACATTTTATTTATGGTTATATGGCAACGGACATATGGTAAAAACCACACAGATATTGAGAAAGAAAACCTGCTGTCACTACTTCAATGGCTACTCTTTTTGATTAACAGCAAGGGATCTTTTATATGCATCATCCCACAGACAGGATAGTACATACCATGGCCTTTGTTACACCAGTTGCGGAGCACTGGCTGGAACGAGAAATAGCCCAATGGGCCCACCGACATGAATCGATCCTAGATTGATCACGCATCAGGCGAACGCTGTTTATAATGTATAGATACCAAGCCCCGGCATGTGCTGTTCTTCATCTATAATCCGTCCCATCCTTTTATAAAAATGTTTGTTGTAAATAATTTCTGTTTGGTTTGACGTGAGAAAAAAAGTAAAAGTGTTTTGGAAATAACAAAAAAGGACAGTTTTTGTGTGCAATTAAAACAATAATCGGTTTAGAAATAAATGGGATGCAGGGGTGGCAATATGCTCATGGGTTTTCCTGAAAATGACAAATGCAGCCAGCGCTTTAGATTGAATAACAAATTAAAGGTAATTTTCTGCATATAGGTTTAACATCAAACATCTAATTAGATCCTTAAAAATATGCCCATTTTAAAATTCTAGAGAGATACCCTAAATGTTAATTTAAAAACTTGACAGTTAACAGCCTTTATCTTGAAAGTGTAGTATTTAGAAAGTTTTCAGAATTGTTGCCAAAATATTACTCAAAATTATTACCTCATTTTATTTTTACATGTTTTGTATTTTATTAGATTTTAGAGAAATTTAATTGGATTTTGAAAATTAAACTTTACTATATTAATCAGTGTTCAGGCATATCCTTCATGGACACAGCATTTGATTTTGGTCTATTAATTAAGATAAGGTGATGGAAATGTGGGAAGGAATATAATAAATATAAAATAAAAAACTCATTAAAAACTAAAATGAGATTTTATGTTATATACAGTATGTGGTCTAAACTTTGAGGTTTGGATTGTGATATATTGTCAAAGTAAACAGTCTTTATCCTTGACCAGACCTTGAATACCTCCAGCTACAAGACCTCCTGTGTGATTTTCAAGTGCCTTGTGTGATGGACATCAAGATGGGATGTCGGTCGTTTCTTGAAGAGGAGCTGGAAAAGGCCAGGATCAAGCCCACTCTTCGCAAGGTCAGTGTGTGATGTTTATAAGATGTTAAACAAGCTTCCATTTCTCATCATGTCAGAAACGGTGACGGATATCCACAAAATTAAGCCAATTATAGATTCTCCTGGATTTAATTGGATAATTTACAACAAATTGTAGCTTGATATCTTTATTAATAAATCATTCAAAACCAATTGACAGTCGTGAGTACAACAAATGTGTCAACGGGTCCTACATTTGATAAACCATAATTTTAAAACTAATTAGAATTTGGTTCTAGCATTTTGCATGCATGCATCATTTATATGATTGCACAAATGTTTAAAATTTCATAAAAATCACTGAGGGTCACCTGGGAAGAGTTCTGGATTTTGGTTGCTTTGGCGTGGAATGATCCTTTTATTCCCTCGTGAAATAATGTTCAGTTTAGCAAGTGACAGTGAAATAATATAAACATAATACGAAATGGTAGATAGTCTAATATCTTATTTATTACCCATAATGGATTTTAATTTATATCACAATTCATTTTACTGAAGTTCTAGTCGGCTAATAGTGCACCAGATAAAAATATGACTGAATCTAGAAAAAATTTCAACAGAAGGTTTTTTTTGTTTTATATTGTTTAGATGACCCCACTGAACATAATATCCAAACTCTATCCAAATCTGACACAGAGAAAAGTGCTCATTAGCATAAATCCAATATGGCCACCAGCATAAACTTTGAAGCCATATATTTCCTAAATGGTTGATTTTAGACCCCATAAATGTATTATAAGTAGATAGAAATATGATGCAAAGAATTAAAATATCTTGTTAAAAATATAGTGTGACACACCTATGATGTCATGACGCAAATGTGACATATGGCATCATCAAGACTCAAAATGGCTCCAGTAGATATGATACTATAATCATAAATTTACCCATATATTTACTAATAATGCTTAATCCTTAATGATGTAATATCACAAACGATAGGCAGGATGATAACATGCACTGTCAGGTTCGGACATAATGTCTTGGAGGAAAACAAATGTCTAAAATAATGCCACAAATTTCACATATTGTGCTATCTAAAATAATATCATCAGATAATTTATATTGTATTTGATCAACAAAGCAATTCAAATCATTGTATCTACAAAACTGGTTCCAGGTCAGCTACATGTATTTTTCTAACATCTACCAAAATAGTTTGGCTACGGAAAGAAAGAAAGAAATGTATTATTTAACGACGCACTCAACACATTTTATTTACGGTTATATGGCGTCAGACATATGGTTAAGGACCACACAGATTTTGAGAGGAAACCCGCTGTCGCCACTTCATGGGCTATTCTTTCCGATTAGCAGCAAGGGATTTTTTATCTGCGTTTCCCACATGCAGGATAGCACAAACCATGGCTTTTGTTGAACCAGTTATGGAACACTGGTCAGTGCAAGTGGTTTACACCTACCCATTGAGCCTTGCAGAGCACTCACTCAGGGTTTGGATTAAAAATCCCATGCCTCGACTGGGATCCGAACCCAGTACCTACCAGCCTGTTGACCAATGGCCTAACCACGATGCCACCGAGGCCGGTTTTGGCTACGGACACCTTTGGAATCACCACATACATGCTTCTGCGATTGATCTTGTCCAATCACATCTCATACCTACCGCTTGTGAGGAGTTCCGTGTTTTATGTTCAGAATTCTATCTTATTTTGATGACCGTCATCTCCAGTTTCTGGCTTCAGTCCATCATCTTTTCCCACTCAGATTAGCTAGCACCTAACAGTGTAGCTGATACTTGTGAAACCTGGCTGCTTCACACAAAAAAAACCCTTAAGTATTGTACTTTTCATATTATAAATAATATTGAGGATGTATGTCAATTACAAATTTCCTGTATATAAAATATAGATGAGAAATGTGCTCACCAAATTAACCCTCAACAAAATATTGTCCCAAACCAGATACAAGTACATGTACCTGTATTAGCAATCAATGTCTTCAAAATATAAAAGATTATCCCTTGGAGTGGCAGCTGTAGATTTTCTTTCCAACTATCTCTTTAGTATATATGTGATATGTCTGATGCTATACAAATATCACGCCCTCAGATTTCACAGAAATGCTCGTTTCTGGTACCATGTCGGTAAAATCACGGAACAGAAATTTCACTTCCCATGATTATTATATTAAGTATGATTATTCAACGAAAATAATATATATATAATTATTTAAAACCACCCAAAAAAACCAGTTTCCGATTGGTTCCCATGATCACAAGGCACAGAACCGAAAAAGTGTTTCCCGTGAAATC